>NW_017802380.1:272230-335417 GCF_001625305.1 Branchiostoma belcheri | reverse complement strand
CCAAAAAAAACTCAGTGTGTGGTGCTGTTATAACATGCCTGTCATTACCTAACAGAAACCTGAGAAACATTCTGCAATGCAAAAGTCCTGCAGGCACGAGTATCTGTATAGCACCAGATTATCCGTGATCAGAGGCTCTCCTTATTGCTACTGACACTAACTGTTACCAGCTGGCTTCACACTTGGGCACTTTTCTACTTAAAAAAACTATCTAGAACACTTAAGACCTAGAAGGGCTTGACAGAGCCGTGGTATTCTCACCTCTGTGACCGGTGGAGGTGCATGTACCGGTGTTTACATGCTGTAATTGGTTGTAAGCACGCACTGTAAGGCAATATGTGGGGTTGTGTGGTGTAACGGCAGAGCGCTCGGCTCAGAACCAAGAGGTCCCAGGTTCGAATCCTGCCAAGTCACCAACCTTGTGCCCTTGGGAAAGGCACTTTACGCTACTTTCCTCACTTTGTTGCTCAATTGAAAATGAATATGCCAGAATGATCATTATCATGATCGTGGGCATTAAAGGAAAACCAAACCAATATGGTCCTTACCTCTAGAACACCCTTCCGCTACAGCAACGACAGCTCCTTAGTCTCAGGACTTTCAAACAGATCATTAGGAGCAGGACTTGATTTAGTTGATGTTAGGATGTTGTATTTAGTACTTGTTTAATATGTACTGTGTATTTGTTGTGTGTATTCTCATGTGTATCCAGGATTACCTGAAAAGCAGGCCCAAATGGCCTGAGCTGTAATTACTGGTTAAATAAATAAACCGAATTGAATTGAATATCTGGTGGCAGGCACTTAACTTGAGACTGCAGCTGTTGTATAATATCAGTTGAACTTGAGCTTGACTTTGGCCTGTTTGTGCAGCCCTGCAGTGAACCTGAACCCCACCATGATGTGGAGAGGGGCCACCAGTGCCAGGAAGCCACACAGAGCAGAAGTAACACCTCCTTCACCAAGAGTATGGAAGGTTAGTTAACGTTTAATGTAGGGTTTTGGCGCTACCCTGTGTTAGACCACACCGACTTAATTAGGATGGTTTGTTCAAATCCACGCGAAGGCCACCGTGTCAACCCTCCTCACTCAGGTGTAGGGACTGGCACGGTCGTCATACTTGGAAAAATCTGTATCTGTATATCTGTACATGAATCTGTGTCTGTGCATGAATATGCATCTGTACATGAATACTAGTATGTAACGTTATCTGATTGCATATAAAGATCTGGAGTGATTGCCACAGGAAGGTTAGTTAACGTTCATGTAGGGTTTGGCACTACCCTGTGTTACACAATCTCTCACTGCCTGAGGGGTGATTGAGCCTCCTTACTGAGGGCCTGACCAGTTGAAGGGCAACTAGAACGAAAGAGTAGAATCATGATGTAGTCAGGCTATGTTTGGCATGGCCATTTGAAGTACATGTACTGCAAATCTTTAAACGTTTGCATTGTTTTTATTTTTGCAGTTTTATGGCATAGCAAATTGTGTTTCAATTGTATGACTACTGTACTACAGACTTGCTTTAATGTGGAATCACATTGGAAGAGAATTAGAGTTTCTTATTGCATGTTTTCTTGTTTCTAGATCTGCCAAGCATTTGTTAAAAAAATAGCCGGTTGATTTGAAAATCAGCCTTAGGCGGAAGTGATAAAGTTTTGGATAGTTCTTTTTTTTTAAATCAATCTGTTGTTCTGTGCCAGGTCCTGAGGCCTGTGAGTTGTGGTGCCAGGTGGGCGGGATCTACAACTTCTTCGGCAGCGTTGCAGATGGTACGAGCTGCGGCAATGGCAGGAACGGGGACGTGTGTGTAGGAGGGGCCTGCAAGGTATGCTTTGCTTACATACAATTTCATTTTGCAGAATAGAGTTCAGGAATTTGTCTGCATTTAATTTGTTGGGCTCCTAGATATTGTTGGGTTTGTAATTTTGTCAGCAACATTTCTATCTAGGAACACTACGTGTACTTTAAAGATAGTATTTTAGACTTTTCAATCTGGATTTAAAACACTACCTCGCTGTTACTACCCTGGATGACTAATCTTCACAAATGTACTACATGTACTTGTACTTGCCAGAAATTATGACCTGATGGAGTCCACCAAATAGAACAAAAAACGTGCATATTTTTGTCCTGCTGCCCCATGTAAATATTAGGAATCAGAAATTATTTCAATGCATACAACACTATACTATAGATGTTGTTTTCACACAAACTTATAACTGTTTGTTTACTTCTTCCCAGCCGGTAGGATGTGACGGGAAGTTTGGTTCCTCTGCCAGTTACGACCAGTGTGGGGTGTGTAATGGTGACGGGTCAACCTGCAAGGTGGTGGAGGAAACTTACAAGGGAATGGTCAACAGCAGAGGTAGGACTGGGTTTAACTGCCTCATATACATGTACACCCAATAGTTAGCCTCCGTAGCAGGCTTATAGAACTGGGGGTTTGGTGGTCTTCGGCTGTTTTCTGATCAGCCCAGTTCTAAACGGGTAATTCAACCAGGCCGGCTATGTTGTCTATATGCAATCAGAAAATAGCACATAAAAGCTCCCAAAGACTCTGAAGACCCCCCAAACCCCCAATTTTTGGCATGCTATGGAGGCTACCCCTTAATAGCATTTTTGGAACATCTCTGATAATTACCACAAAATTATGTAGATCTATATGAAATGATGCCTAACTTTACATCACTGAACCAACAGAACATCAAGCAGAGCAAGGGTCCACACAATTTTTTCCTTCCGTAAACTGCTGACTGCAACTGTTACAACTGTCTCTGACATTTATAATAACTAGAGCATCTGAAAACCAAGTTGCCCCGTTTCTTTTGTCAGTTTGTAAAAGTTTGTCGTATTTTCTCCTACAGGGGTTATCACCATGGCAACCATCCCCAAGGGTTCCTACGACATCAGAATCAGCACCTCTGAAATCCTCCGTCAGATGCCCCTATTCATCGGTGAGTTTTCTTCTTATATGCAAATAAAACAGTTTAACTTGCTTTGTGTCAGAAAAAAAATGTTGTAAACCCTTCTCTTTGAATAAAGATTTAAGCTGTGGCATGTCACAAAAACATGTGAATCAAGTTTTTGGAAAAAAAATTACACAATGAAACAAAACTTTACTGTGTCATTGTTACATCATTCTTATTCTTCTTCAATTCTGATTAGCCCTACAACGTAGGATTATTGGCAGCCGTTACGCAATGTTAGTAACAAATGTGAGCCGAGTTTGTTTACTATAGTTCTTTCTTTTGTTAAAACTCTTCAAGGATCTCTACAATGTCTTGTTCCTTTTCCCCCCACAGTTCTTAAGAATGAGGCAGGAGACATGAAGGTGATCAGAACAGGTCGTCACTACTTCATGTTTGCTGGAGCCTCCTGGAAGGCGGAGAGGTTCAGCAACCGTCTGCACTCCTTCCAAACTAAAGGCAAACTCACAGAGGATCTAACAGTGCAGGTATAAAAACACTCAACATTCAAATTCTTTCTTCTTCAACTGTAAATCTCCTAAAAGTGTGTAAATCTCTTTAAAGAAGTGTTCCAACTATGCAACATGTATGTATGTATACCTTTGTAAGAAATACGCAATTCAGCCTTGCCGTTGCGATGTATTTTAGAGAAATAAACCATTCTACAGTAAACCATCTGTACATTGTAGTACTACTACTTAAATCCTTTATTTCTACAGGGTTTAAGGCTTACTCTGCATTATAAGACAAGCCTTGGCATTTATTGTATTATTACTAACATGAAGCATCTTATAAATTTCAGATTGCGTCCACCTGGACACCCAGTACTGGTGGTCAAGAGAAGGAAGTGCTCTACCGCTATCACCTTCCCGTCTTTGGTAGAAGTAAGCAGATTTCTTTCTCTGCAGAAAAGTCGTGCTTGAAAAATTGTCTGAGAGTCAGGTTTGATCATAATTTCATGGAAGATTTTATGGTAGCATTCTGGTATAACTAGTTGGAATTCCCCTTTGATTAAAGACCACAGTAAATCTACATACATTAATTTTTTGTTTCATTAGAAAGTATGAAGATTCAAGCTGTCATTATCTACATTGTACATCTCTACATACGAGCTAATATTTCTTCCTTCCGTCCCCACAGCTGTAGATGGAGGATGGAGTGAGCCTGAGTGGTCAGAATGCTCCAGAACATGTGGTACGGGGATTCGCACTGGGAAGAGACTCTGCAACAGTCCTCCGTAAGTCCATTCCCATCTACATGTACATGTACCTTAGGCCACACCAATTTAATTTGTTGGTTCTCGGATTCGCCTCTTCGTTTTTTTCTGATTTGCAAAAAAAAAAAATTTGATTCTGGTCCTGAATCAACTGAAAAATGCTCATGTTTTGCCCCTCAACAGTTGAGGAAAGTCCTTTTCTTCCTAGTTGTCACAGTTTTCCCATCTATCATTGCAATGGTTTGATTAAAAGTTCAAAATTCAATGTTTAAATTTTAACCCAGCCTTTTGTGTTGACTTCATGGCTCATTTTGTAGCATTTAAGACTATAATAGGATGCCTAGACCTGTTTTTATTTTTATTTTTTTTCGCCCTGTCGCTTCATATTTTTTCTGAAAAAATCCGAGAACCAACAAATTAAATTGGTGTGGCCTTATCTGCAGAAATTTTTTCCTCGAAAGATTTGTCGTTAAACTTTAACATCTATGCTACCCGTTGAAGCACACCATAACTTTTTTCTAATTCTATTGTTTTAAATGTCTAACGCACAGACTGCAGGAAGACTAGCTACATACTTGACTTTTGTACTTGTATGTTTGCTAATGGAGGAAATAAAGCACCTAGAAAGCTTTAAGCAACTCCTGCAATAAAATGTGCAAAGATTGAGTGTAACAAGTCGTTCAATGTGATATAGCTAGCTGCCGCCTTGCCGCGTGCCTGTGAAGCTGGTGTGTTACGCCAAATGGCGGTTATACCGGCTATACTGATACAGATACCTAAAGCACCTAAAATTTATTATGGTGTACTTGTGTTCCAGGCCTGCCAATGGTGGTCGAAAATGCCAAGGGGATTCTACCTTGCTGGAGTTGTGTGAGACCAAGGTTAGTTTTACACTCCATGATCATATCAAAATCATGATATCGAAAGTAGCATAATTATGTTTAAATCTCTTGTACAGTGCATTAGTGTTTACTCAGTAACCATTTCTTCCAAGTATTGAGTATTGAGTAATCTTAGTCTTTTGCTATCATGAAAGTTCATCTATGTTGGTAGTTACATGTTTAGAGACTTAAGATCCAACACAAAAAGTTCTCTCACCTAGAGCTTTCAACCAGTCTCTCTGGTCTTGCTCAGTAGACTGACCCAGTGAGGCTTGTCACGTGGCTTCTCTGAAGTGTGACTCTTGTATCAGTGTTTACTCAGTAACCATTTCTTCCAAGTATTGTTGAGTAATCTTAGTCTTTTATTTTCCCCCCAGTGCACAGAGCCAGTTCCACACATTGATGTAGAGCTAGGCAGTGTTTGTAAGGCTGCGGGATACTCTGAGGTCTCATCATTACGTGGATACACTGGTAAGCTCTCTGGCCTTCTTGCATATTGTTTATAGTACAATGTTTTGTACATTGCCTTTTTGCCTGCGTCATATTTGCTCGTTACAAAGCTGTCTTGTTGTTGTTGTTGTCTACTCACAACAATCCCTGTGGATTGGTTGTGGGGTCATGTAGTGTAACTGCAGTGTGCTCGACTCGGAACCAAGAGGTCCCGGGTTTGAGTGTCCTGACATGTCACCGATCTTGTGCCCTTGGGAAAGGCACTTAACACAACTTTCCTCAGTTAACTCAAGTGAAAATGAGTATTGTCCTGTCTTGTATTTGTGCTCTGTGTTGCTGGCGGCATAAAATAAGTCGACATAACTTGAGTGTAACGTCACCATGTCTAGTTATAAAATGTTGGAAAAAAGCAAAACAATCCCTGTGCCTTGGCCAAAAACAAACAAGTTAACATCCTTACCATCCGTGTACATTGTAGGGGATGATGCTTGCCGTCTGTGGTGCCAACATCAGAACGGTGCCTGGGCCTACCACGGACCCGTGCCTGATGGAGTGTCATGCAGCAACAAGGACAGCAGCATCTGTGTGAAAGGGTCCTGCAAGGTGAGAACTAATTCTAAGTAAATGCACTATCAGAAACAAACAACACAGATCACAATAAAAAGATAAGAAAATTGGTAGAGAAGCAAAATCCCTAATGAAGTGTGATGCAGCACCAAGGACAGCAGCATCTGTGTTAAAGGCTCCTGCAAGGTGAGAAATGTGCGGTATTCTAAGTACATGTACATGTAGTATCACATACAAACAGCACAGATCACAAGAAAACATCTATGCAGGAGAGAATTCGTAAACAAAATCCCTAATGAAGTGTGATCAAGGACAGCAATATCTGTGTTAAAGGGTCCTGCAAGGTGAGAATTTGTTTCATGTGAACAGCACTGAATACAACACAAACATATATGCATGAGAAAATTCCTAGAGAAAACAAAATCCCTAATGGAGTGCGATTCAGCACCAAGGACAGCAGCTGTGTTGATGGGTCCTGTTAGTTTTTTCTAAGTACACGTACTATCACAGACAAACAACACAGATCACAATAAAAAAATCTATGCAGGGGAAAATTCCTAGAGAAATAGTGAGTGTCATTCAGCACCAAGGACAGCTGTAGCTGTGTTGAGGGGTCCTGTAAGGTTACGCTAAGTACATGTACTATGACATACAAACAGCACAGATCACAATAGAAAACATAAAAAAACATCTATGCAGGGGAAAATTCCTGGAGAAACAAAATCCCTAATGGAGTGTAATTCAGCACCAAGGACAGCAGCACCTCTGTTGAAGGGTCCTATAATGTGAGAAGTTCATTGTAATTCTAAGTACTGTCACTTGCAAACAACACAGATTACAATAGAAACATAAATGCAGGAGAAAATGCCTAGACAAATAATATCCCTATTGGAGTGCCATTCAGCACCAAGGACAGAAATATATATGTGTGTGTTGAAGGCCGGGTCCTGTGAGAAGTTATTTCAAATACTGTCACCTGCAAACAACACAGATCAAAATAAAAACATACATGCAGGACAAAATACCTAAAACAAATAATTTTCCTGTTGTACTGCCATTCAGCACCAAGGACAGAAATATATATATATATATATATATATATATATGTGTGTTGAAAGGGGTCCCTGTGAGAAGTTATTTCAAGTACTGTCACTAGCAAACAGCTTTGATTACAACACAAACATATGTGCAGGAAGAAGAAGGGAGAGTTATTCAGTACCAAGGACAGTGACAGCTGTCAATCTATTCTTGTTTACAGCTCTTGCAGTTCTTGATGTGACTTTTTGAAATATTTTTTTTTCCAGCAAGTGGGCTGTGACGGTGAGTTTGGGTCCCCTGCTGAGTTCGATGCCTGCGGGGTGTGTAACGGTGACGGGTCTACATGCTCAGTCATCCAGGGAACTTTCACAGGAAACAACCATGGTGAGAGAGGGGGGTTAAAATCATCTTTATTCCATACAAGATGAATGACATATTAAATACATAGCTAAAAACCTAGGACAATCCTTTGTCTCATGTTTAGGTAACAAGAGGAGGACGCAAGGTGGACAGACAAAAATACAATATACTAGTCACTGTGTGCATCGGACATACAGACGTTCTCAATTAAAAATTGCCATATATAATTATGATTACGGGTACATTATATAACAATTACAATTTAGAGTTCTTAAAAAAGACAGCAGCTAAATTTTACATCTAATTATTTACAGTAGAACAATCCTGAAGTGCATTCCCAAGCAGGCGTGTTTCTGGCACAATAGATTGCATAAGATGCACAAAGTGCACACTTTCCCAGTCTACTTTTAAGATGTCTGACTTCACGGTCTTTGTGACTGACCGGAGATCAGTATCTTCTTTATCATTATAAATCACAATTCAGCGAATGTACAATAGACAGGGGGAACACCATGTGCATTTTCCCTGAATTTAAAGAATTATTTGTCACATAATCCAAGACAATTATATACACTATAGATACAGATTCCGAGATAACACCATATAGCAGACAAATTCTATGAGAAAAGAGATGTACTTACACTGTTGCATGCTCTAAGTGAGCATTACAAAGAATTCTTTTGCACATGCATTGTAGTTGGAAGCTAAGTTTTGTGCCTCTTGATAGTGAAACAAACTTGCTGTCACTCAGCATCTTTAATTTAGCCAGTGCAAACTGGACACATGATAGTGTTACAATGAGACTCTTAGATTGGTATGAATTGCACAATTTACTCTCTATACTCTCTATTGAATTACAAGTATGATGCTGCTGCATTGTCATCTTAAGAAAAACATGTATCTTAAAGGATAATTGAAACATTGAAAGATGCCAGGTGATATGTTTTCCCTTGATGAAACAAACAAACAAACAAACAAACAAGAGAAGGTGTCTTACCTGTTCTTATGTCCACCTGTTGACAGGTACCTCCACTGTCGTCACCCTGCCTGAGTCTGCCTATGACATCACCATCTCATCTGCAGTCCCTCTGGGGGAGATGTCTCGCAATCTTGTCGGTAAGACTTTACTGAAGCAATCTTGTACAGTATTTAGTACAATGTATCTTAGCCAAGTTTCATTTGCTTTCACATATATGTTGGTTGCTTGTTTCATTTCCCATTTGTTTCATAAATTTGTGAACAGAAACATAACATTTTTTCTTTTTCTGGGGAAAGAAGACCATAAATTTCCATGGGGAAGAAAATAGACCAGCTTTTGGAGAAATTCCTTTCAAACATCAGATAACCAACATGTGAATCAAAAACTGAGAAAAATGTATGCTGCAATAGCAAAGGACTCCACTTTTCAAGTTCTTTCCAGTGTTGAAATTTTTTTAATCATATGATAATTGTAGGTCTCGAAGCTGATGGAGAGAGACCCTTACGGCCCAATGCTGGACTGTTCTACTTCTTCTATGGGGGTGCAGGCTGGAAAACCACACAGTACAACAACCTCAAACTCCTGTTTGAGGCAAAGGGGCCTCTGACAAAGCCTGTGGAAGTCACTGTAAGCAAGAGATTTTCTTGGATTACTGTATTTTTGTTTTGTGACAAAGCATAAACTTGTGTATTTTCTAACTTAATGGAGTGTGGTTTGTTTTTAACAAAGGACATTATACATTTCTTCACAGATGGTCCACTACACAGGAATTTCCATGGATAATAAGGGCATCACCTACAAGTTCAATGTGTTAAAAGGTAATTCTTTCCTTCAAAATGTAGATTGCTATCGGGTATCTTGGGCACAATAGTTAGGTAGGATTTTTACTGGGTTTGGTATGCTTCGATTATCCATTGAAACTGCTATTGCCAAGAAAAAGCCAACAAGTTCAATGTGTTAAAAGGTAATTCCTTCCTTCAAAATGTAGATTGCTATACATGTACAAGGTATCATGGTTTAGGTATGCTTTGATTATCTATTAAAACTGCTAACCAAGATGTTACTGCTACCTACTCCATGGGCCTTACTTGACAAATTATTTTTTTATTTATTTATCTTTTGTCTCCAATTTTCTATATACGTTTGTTATGTGTCTGTTATATCTTGACCTGTACCTAGCCCGTCGTGGCATGAATGTACAATAAAGGTATTTCATTTCATTTTATTTATTCCATCTGCAGGAAAAGAGGGTCACATCCAGAGGAAATCACAGAGACAAACAACTAAAACGAAAAGTGAGCCCAGCCCGACTACACAGCCCACAGAGTTGTATGTTTGGGTCACTGAAGAAGGAGAATGTTCCAAAGACTGTGCTGGAGGTACGAAAAACTCATCATCTTGTTTTGAAAAAACTTAAAGGGAAAGATTTTTTTAAAAGAAAACCAGTACTGTCAAACTTGTACTGGCTCTGCACAAGGACCACCTGTCCATTGTAGTCCCTTAAAAATTTAGCCCAATTGACACAATCTGATCCATTCATTGCACACATAAAAACATTGTACATAACATTGTATAACATAGGGACTTCTGTGCAGGGGTGTTTTCCCTGGGTTTTTGTCTTTAGTTGCCTCCTGTCTGATTGCCTTCAAGTCTATAGAATAGAAAGAGCTAAACTTAAGATATATTTGCTTTTATTGTTGCAGGTACGAAAGCAGTGACGCTGTTCTGCCAGAGAAGTGACACGGGTTACGTGGTGGGGAATCAGTACTGCCAGCACCTGCCCAAGCCTCACGAAGAGCGAAGAATACCCTGTAACCTGGACCCCTGTCCTGTCAGGTGAGAATTCTGCTCTGCTTGTGGTAACTATACATGTACATGTACCTGTAAAGCCTGTACAACTGACCACTTGTACATAGCCTCCTGTGCAGGCTCCGGGGCGGGTGGGAACTTTGATACAGTGTTTTGAAGAGTTTTTAACATGTTCTTTTAATAGCCATGGTGGGCAGAAAGGAACCTTCTCTTGTGGCTGGTTGCAGAATAGCCGGCTATTAAAAGAACACGTTAAAAACTCTTCTAAACGCTGTATCAAAATTCCCACCCACCTCGTATCCTGCACAGGAAGCTAACTTGTACATATGGATCACCTTGCCAATGTGACCACTGTCTAGTGGGCCCCTGGATAATTTTTTGGACGCAAGAATTAAAAATCCTGTCTACAGTGGCTGCCTGTCTACAAAGTCTGGTGTGTTGTGCAGAAGGGCAATTATACCAGCTATACGGATAGATACATAGACCAGATTTTATTGGTCCCCTGAGTGGTCTTCTTGGGAGAGGTTCCACTGTACATGTACATGTAGAATGTATTTGGGTGTCTCAAACATGAAACAACCTTGTATGATCTCAACCTTAAATACTTGGAAGTGTTGAGAAATTTCTTCAATGCTGGCCATGAAATAATCTTGCATATAACCTTAGAAAGTAATAATTTTGACCCCTAATAGTTTCAAGAAAATGACATTGCACATATTTCTTCAATCTTGTTTGATCTTAGCCTTTTCAACCTCACATTCTTATGCCCACCATTTAGCATTCTCGCTATCTCCACATGGAATTACACAGAGGTGAATGAAGTATTGCTAAAAATAGCCCAGGCTTTAACTGTAACGTTATACATTCCCCTCCAATTCGACATTGAGACAACCTTCAGCAACTTCAAAACAATGTCAAAACTTAGTGATGTTCTATTTCTTAAGACATTGAGACGACCTTCAACAAATTCTGAACAATGTCAAGGATCTTCTTGCCTAGAATTTCTTCATTGGCCTTAGATATCCCTGCTATCAGATACCAAATGGATCCATCATTTAGCCAGGGAGATTACCAAGTTGTTGAATCCTGTGATCAACAGAATGTCATGATGACTTCTTTTTATGAAAAAATAAACCGGTAAACTTTCCTTCCAACACTGGAATGAATTGGGACTTACCCCAAATTTTCCACTGACTCCTTCAGCCTTGTTCATAGAATGGGCCCATTTACTCTTGGAACTTTCATGCTACTTTCATGCTATGATGACTTCGTCTTGTTTCTCGATGGATAGGAAAGTTGTTTGGGGTCAAAAGGCTGGAAGGAAGTGACAGTGGACTATGTACAAGAAGTTCACAATTAATAATGAATAAAACACAAAGTTCAACTCTTAGTACTTCACAGATGTGTAAAATCTTTGATTTTTCTCATTTCCAGATGGAGAGTGGGGACGTGGGGCGAGTGCTCGAGAACGTGTGGGGAGGGGGTGATGGTGAGGTCGTTGACCTGCACCAGGGAGGTGCGGGAAGGCACGTGGGAGGATCTGGATCAGACCTACTGCGATCACGTCACCAGACCCACAGACAGATACGAGTGCAATATCGAAGACTGTGGTGAGTAGAATGATACTTAAAACAAACCAAAGTGTGATTTTGAGTTTTTGAGTTGGGGTTAACCTTTAGCGTAGGGACAGCACTACAGTGTACATTGTGTATATGCTGGAACCCTCCTGCTACCAAACACTAGTTACCATGGTGACAGACATCTGGTTCAGGTCATTGACCTTATTTCTTTGGAAAAGAAGAAACAGAGACAAAACAAATGTTTTTCTTCGATAAACATTATCAATTATGGACTGACACAAACTTGACATCTAATTTTGAAATGCATATTGTAAATTGAAAATTAGTTTGGTTTTGTACTACTATTGTTGTATTACTGCCACACATTGTGCCATGTACATGTACGATTCTCAAGCAAGAAAGTTCATTCATTCAATATCGATTTTCCAGTGGACAGTAAGAAGCAGAAGGCGAAGACTGTCAGCCCCCGTCTCAGCTACTGGATGCGAGCCTTGCAGAAGCTGAGATCGACATCAACATCATCATGATACGTCATCACGCAACTACCTCATTGTCTCCTACTCCACATGCAAATTTCTGTCTTGCTTGGGGTAACGTTTCATGTATACCTGACTGTATGTTTTTTGTTTGTTTTTGTTATCTTTTATACAACCTACAAGTTGTGTATGTTGAATGAAGAGCAGAGAGATACTAAGGAATTTTATATCCTCTTTACTGTGAACACTGCCTGGGAGGAGTGAAAAGGCGGGAGGATTTTAAAAAATATTCTAAAACTTTGGTGAATCCTTCTGTATATTGCAAGTGCGCTGGAATAATGTATAAAATTCACCACCAAAACTCCACCATGTCATTTCAGGCAGAATTTTAGCTTGCGAAACTTTTAACAACCAATGCTGATCCATTACAATGGAGATATGCTAAAGCTGATGTACAGACCGGTATATTTACAAGCATTCGTACGATGAGAGAAAGAATGCTAGTTTAGTATATGCTAACAGGTGCTACTGCTGGTGCTTGATTCTAGATCCATTGTAAAATTTACAATGACTGTAGATTGCTGTGTACTCCTTGTTTCGTGGAATCATATGTGTAAGGCACAAGCTGTTTCAACAGTGTATTTTGTAGCTTGTCGGCAGAACGTACTGCACCTGCGCGAAACCCGTACTGTATTGTACATAACTGTCATGGCACTTCGGCAGAACGTCTCATATTAGGTCGTATTTGCGCATATAAGGGTAACATCCCGTCTGTAGCTTCCAAATGTTGTGTCGGAAAAGATATCTTCTGCAACAGTCAAAATTCTGATGCAAAGTTGACCAAAAATCCAACAAAAAACGTGAAAAATTGGGGTTTTGCGCAGGCGCAGTACGTTCTGCCGACATGCTGTTTTTTTGGTTACATTCAGCGGTTTATAAACACTGTCTCATAGTATTGTTTATAACTAACTGTCTTGATTAGATCAAGAAATATGCAGCTATCAAAGATTTCAACAGCAAGCTCCAATCTGGTTATATATATATTAAGTATATGGGAAATCTTGGGTATCCGTTTTAGCAATTTTTAAAAAAAGTGAATATGATTCACAGCTGAAAGAGCTCTTGGGAACAAAGTTATATAATCTGTAAAGACAGCTTTAAAGAAATCAAAATATTCCATAAATTCCACAAAATTCATTTCTTAAGGCATTTGTTAATGTACAGCTGGAATAATGACTTTTTTTTTAAGGAAACAAAATATTGAACGGTAAATGGTGCCAAATGGCATTGAATTTATATTTGTTACTTGGGAATTTAGAGTGTGAAAACTTAATCATTTCTTGGACAGGAAACCTGTTTGAATCTTATAACAATGAGATCATGTTTGATGTACATTACATTTTGTGAGCATTCAAAACATCAACTGTATCACTGCAAAGGAAAGGAAATACAATGGTATGATGTAGGTGAAGGTGTGGAAGGGGTTTCTGGTAGCCCATACAATTTTGGTGCCAAAAGTCTACATGTGTACCTTCACAGGCTGAAGGTTACAAGTTCATAGCAGCATTTTGGCTGTGGTAAAACCACACATTGTCCATTTTTTTGAACTTCATAATACTGAAGATCAACTTTGCAGATAGCAATTTCTGCCCCTTCCACACCCTCATAGTGGTTTGACCTAACGACAAGATGATCTGGAAAAAATTCCGGACTTCTGAGTGATTGTAGCCAATCAGAGCAGTCGCTACTAACTCTTAGCCTGGGCGCCAGACCCATAGCACACTGGACACAAAGTATCTCAACCATAGCAGAGGTGTAAAATTGCTTCCTGCTGTTCCACCAATGGGGCCTTACCCTCAAATACGTTCGACTGGCAGGTCTATCTGACCCTACCAGACCCGTGCTCACTGAGATACTTTGTGTCCAGTGTGCAATGGGTCTGGCACCCAGGCTACTAACTCTAGACTCAAAACGAGAGATGCCTTCTTCTGTATAAGGCATCATTTCTTACATAACTGAGCGAATCTAAACCTGCCTAACGAACTCCCCTCTCCTAATTAAGGCCACAGCAAGTAATTTTTATGGATGACATCAGCGCGCACATTAATTTTCGCCTGATTTTGGAAAAAAAACAAGAAATTTTGTTGCCCTCTGGCAGTGGTCAACATGCCGAAAATGGGCAAAGATGTCTGTTGCCATGCCGGAACGTGGATGGCAGATAAATATGAAGAGAGGAGACAAGAAAGGGCTCTGATTTAATGTTTTGTTTCTTACTTTGATGCAGTGATACGTGATGTTGGCTGTGTATATGTGATGTTCCCACTGAATCAAAATTTGAGAATAGTAGGAACCTTGTTTTTTCGGCCCGCGTTTTTTTCTTCGCACGCTCGCAGTAGATTTGGAGTCTGCGGAGGATGTCATCCATGAAATTTACTTGCTGTGGCCTAAGGGATACGCCAAATATGGTAAACAATATCCCTGATGTTGCTACTGATTGGGCTCTTCCCCTTGGAATTATTTTTTTGAATGGAATGGTATTTATATATGGACTGTTACTATTGTACATAGTCATATTTTTCTATGAGAATAAAATCGTCGAAGTAGGGGCGTGGCACCTACGGACTGGAGATTTTATATGTTGTTGCATTGGTAGGTTGTTGCTAAGTTATTTACCCCGAACTGTATTCTGTCATTTTTTGTAGTTACCTCTTATTTATTACAATGTCCATGGACCTAGCCAAGCTCTGTTACACAGGGAAGAAGCCTTGTATAAATTGTGGGTGTTGTTGAGTGTTTCTGTGTACAGTGAGTGAAATAGAAATGCCCATAACATGACACTGTTACTTGTAATATATCATTAATAAAACATCAAAACAAATGACTTTCTTGTGTGTCTTTTTAATCAATGAGATCTTCAAGTTGTTTTAGTTTGACTTCTTAATGTTAGGTGTTAAAAGGAGAGCCATGCATTAAGACGGCATTTAAAAACCCACCACACTTATCAATACATTGCAAGAATAGTGGTCCATCCTGGAGTGAATATAGCTTAATATGCTTAACGTCAAAATGCCGTTAAGGCAGTTTACCAGTTTATATAAATTAAATACAAACTAGAGTTCCACAATCTCATACCTTCGCAAAATAATGTTAATCTTTACGACTGACAAATAGTAGTTTATTCCCCGATTATGCAAATAGAATCCTCATTTGCATGAATTATCAGTTGAATACCATTGTAGCATTTCCAGATAAATTATGCAAATGAGGTCCTTATATGAATACTGGAAGTTATGTTTAATGATGTTCACCTTCACTTAACTTTCGAATACCATACGATGAAATTCCAGGCACTTACCATTGTTGAATAATTATTGTAACATTTTCTCATTAAATATGCAAGTTAAGTATTACACACAGACAGACACACATATGAACGCCTGTGAAAACATAACCTTGGGGAAGGTAAATAAAGTACTTAGATTTCACCCCAAAGCTGTACTGACAGAGCCTCCTGGCAGTTTGATTGTGAACTGCAGCATTGAGAAGTGGCTGGTACAAAATGTACAGTACTAACTTAGTTTCTCTTAATCTATGAATATTTTCCAAAAATGACAAGAGCACACCATATTTTAAAGAAATTATTTATCTTTATTGTATTGATATATTGTAAATGTACATATTAAGTTGTTCAAGTAGCATGCAAGGTTTCTCTGGTTCCTGTTATTCATAATGAATACACTACAATAATGATTCATATAGAAAAAGAACATACAAAAATACTTTTGTTGTTGATAACGAACTTCTAGACACTGATTGTTCCATTTTGATACTATTATTGATTTTAATTTCATTGGATTCTAAATACATTTTTCTAACGGTCAGGTCCTATGGACCTATTACATTATTACGTCACAGTTTGTTTACCTGGTCTAAAGAACATTCTAGAACGGTCAGTTAAAGAATAAAGATAATTTCAAAGTCAGGTGTGTTTGATTTTTGCCGCGTCTAGTTTGTTTGACACAGCATTACATGCCGTAATGGGTGATTTAGTCGTGACAGTAGACCAAAGTAGTATCAACTTAAGGCCTTATATCAAGGCTAGCGCTACAGAAACACACACACCGCGCTACGCACCCCTGTACAATATGAACATCGATTGGACACAGTCCCGACATTCATTACAGTAAACAAACTGCGACGTAATAACGTAATAGGTTCATTGAGACATGAAAGACCTTGCAATATAATCCTTCTATTCTCTGTATGAAGGCACAATATGATGTTATACACACAAGGACATCTAAGTTCAAATTGTAGCTACACGATTGAAATGGTGGAAAGTACCCCATAGTAGTACTTGCTGTAGCTATATCATATCATCTACATATGTCTGAATATTAAAACAACAAAAATATAGAAGTTTAAGATTAAAAAGTGTCACAGTCACTGTTATCATGACTTTTGTAGTTCATGGACAAACGAACATTCTTGATATCAATTTCTAAACTGTATCCTTGAAGGGAGCCCACCCACTAAAGACTGCCTGCAGTACATGTATGTCTACATCTAAACAAAGTACAATGTAGCTAAGCACAAGTGTCAATTGGCATCATCTCTATGATCTTAATATATAATGTTGAATGGTGCCATATCATATTTGATATATCTTGCAATGATTATCATGCATTAAATTATGATAAAAAAATTCTTAACATATTAAAGTGGCATGCAAATGAGGTATGATGGCATGAGAAAAATGACTTTGAGGAACAACTTTTTATGTAAAGACTGTGCTTTGTACAACCACCAGGAACATTATTCTGAGACCCTGTTTCAGCTACAGAAATTATACGTTACTCCTAAAGGCCACATTAATTCTGTATATGTTGGATCAAAGTTTACCACAGTGGTATTCAACCATGCCACATTTGAAGCGGACATGTAAGGTGTATAAGAGTAAATTTGCTTTATCGCAAACGATTTTGTGTCTTTTTTTATTGAGTGAATTAGTGGTATCAATCAATATGGCCTAATTACGAAGTATTCTGCTGTTGTAATTGCCATGTAATCACCATGACTGACTATTTGGCACTGATCCCAGTATGGACCGTTTTGTGCTTGACTACTCTTCAATAGGCAATTCTTACTTATGAACCAGGATCTCTCAATACCTTTGTTCATAACGTTTCCACATTTCCACAAAAATATCTTAAACGCACACCATGTAGTGTAATACCTTAACATTACTGTAACTTAAATATAGGGGGTAATATTTTATATTTTAAGTTTAAGTGTAACGTTGTACATTTATACAATGTGACAGCTACATTGTATGTATAGTACATGTAGTATAGTGGAAGACATTTTAAAAATGAAAACCTGTTCGGTGCCCCTTTTCAATAACATACATGTGTCCAGCTCCAGGTAGCACTGATCAATGGTTTTCCTACTATGCAAAATAATTGATAATTTATTCCTATCAGTAACACATTACGTTCTGAGATTTAAAATCTATGTGAATTTATCATTTATGTCCACATATGCTCATTCTGAAGAAACTTTTGACTAGTAAATGAATACACTTGACAGCTCCTTTGGGTCAAGAAACAATGTAACTACCCCCTCGTCAGACACTTTGCTGCAAAAGTAAGTGGTAAAAGTTCACCTGGAGTGGATATCGAGAAACCCAGTCATATTTTGATGCAGCAAGTCTTTGTTTACTGCATTCCCATAATATCCATTATTGCCATTGTCTTACTGCAACACAAAGTACTGTTCTTACTTCCATTGAAAAGAAATTCAAGCCTTGGTAGCAAGTTAGAACCCTTTCTGCTAACCCTACGAACCTCCAAATCATTCATTACTTCATCCTGTATGCTTTATACTCTTCCAATCACTTCCAAGTCATTCTAGGACCAAACTGGCTTCCCACAAAACAAGGCTGCAGGGACATGTGAAACAGCTAGGGGGCGTGCATAATTAGCACACACTGGGACCACTACATACACCACAGATTGTCTATGAAACAAATACTGCAGTCAAGAAATGTTTAAAATGCAAGATACACCTTGTGATTGTTCAAGCTGAATAAAACTATCTTTTACAAGTGAGGATATATTATTACATATATTATGTAGATTTCTGTGTGCCTTCCTTGTAATATTTTCTTCCGGAATATGTTCTTCTGGATGTACAGCATAATATAGAATCTGGTTCTTACTACGTGGTAAAGACTAGTCCTGTACTAGCCTAGAAAGGTCTGTTTTGATATATTACTGTCTATAGTGGTGAATTTTGATACAACCTTATGAAGAGTCTTGTACCTATTTCAGGTGGGAAAATATGTAATACCACATCGGGTGAAAACTGTCCTGTTACCTTTTTGCTATCTTTGCTACATGGAGCAGGAAGCCAGATAGTACATTGTATATTGCTTATGATGAATTTTTCTTTTTTATTACATGTGGACTTGTGTTCAATTTACAGAAATCTCTGTGTATATGACTGTGTTCTGTCTACTGCTAAAACTATGTAAAATATGGAGAGTGCACAGAACTGAGCTACATTGTACATCTACATGTACAAGTGAGAACTTTGTAGGGTACAAGGGAGAACTTTGTAGAGTCCAATTTAACCTTTTTTCAGCTGCCAAACCCTATAAGCAATACATATTTTGCAGCAACCTTAGCAGACAGCAAAAGAGCATCCCAGAAATTCTCTGTCAGTGATGGCCCAGCACCAAAAATAGATGTCTCCATATGACCCTCTAACAGAAATTTTTGAACCAAGACACCAGGGAGAATTTTTCGCCACATTCTTTACAATGCTTCCTTCCTTCCCAATGTCCGTCCAGGGATGCCTGTGTAACTCTTTTCCAAGTTTCCAGCACTTCAAGAACCAATATTATAGACCTTTGCCATTACATCCTTTATCAGACAACAAAACACACCCATGTTTTATGTACATGTATGTACCATGGTAGGATAGCTGCAGTATTTCAGAAACTAAGTTGGTGTAGAGTTAGTGTACCACCAATTTCCCCATCCAGGCTCCTGTGTTTTCCAGTATTTTGGAAGAAATGGTGCTGAGCTATATATATGGGTGTTGGTACATGTACCCGTCCTAACCCCCCAAACCAGCCTCCTGTGTTCTACAATGCTTTGGAAGAGTTGGTATTAAGCTTTGGGTGTTCTAGTGGTTTTGTAAGAGTTATGGTGGTGGTTTGCCTCCCCTTTCCCCAGTTCAACCTCCTATACAAGTGTTCTCCTGTGTTGTACAGTGTTTTGTAAGAGTTATGGTTGAGCCACAGGTGTTGGTTTACCTCCCCCTTCCCCAGTCAGTCCAAGTGCCTAGTGTTCTCTCACATTCTACGGTGTTTTGGAAGAGTTATGGATGTTGGATTGCCTTCTCCTTCTCCTGAATCCTTTTCCTTGTGACCAAGAGACTTTGGGAAGAGCTGTGAATGCTCTAGAGAGTTTAGGAATAGTTGTGCATGTTCTAGGCTGTTTTGGAAGAGTTGTGGTTGAGTTGTGGATGTTGGTAAGCCTCCTCTCCCCACTCCAGGTTGGCTTGGGACATATTTTGAACCAGCAAGTTTTCCTCCCCCCTTAAACTCACACTCCTGGTGCCCTCCTGTGTTCTAGAGTGTCTTGGAAGAGTTGTGGTTGAGTTGCGGATGCTGGTAAGCCTCCTCTCCCCACTCCAAGTTGGCCTGGGACATGTTCTGGGCCAGCGGGTTGCGACTGATGACCAGTTCGATCTTGTCGCCTGAAGCTGCGATGAGCGGGACAGCAAGGCAGCAGTCGAAGTCCCTGGTCCTGCTGTTGTTTACCTGCAGGTCAATGGAGATGCATATAGGAAAATGAAGCCATTCAAAGTCAAAATGTTTTTATGTCAAATGCTGTAAGCATCTCCAGTTCTATCTGTGGTGAATGCATGTGGGGAGGGTGGTGCATGGAGCAATTTTAGTCAAACAAAACTATCATCCAGCAGTCAAGGCAAACTGGCTGGTTTCTCCATGATTTCTCATTAGTTATCATCAATGATCAACATGATCAAAAATAACATGGTCACCATGGGCCGGTATTGGGCCTTGAGCGGGCCCAACTCAGGGCGGTCGCGTTGGCCAGGTGGTCACCTTGGACAGGTTGCTTAATGCTTGTGTCAATGGGGAACATTTTTGGGACCGAGAAAAAGCGGTCACCATGGACAGGTGGCCTGCTTGACAGGTTTGACTGTACCCACTGTACAAAACTGGTATGTTATGCCTAGAGGCAGTTCACTGGTTATGTAAAACAAACAAACAAACAAACCAACAAACCTGCAGTATCCTGTCATATGGCCTGATGACGCCGCTGAGGTCTGCCGGCCCGCCTGGCCTGATGTTGTTGATATACACTCCCTTCTCCACCAAACCGTCCGACACGCTGAAGCCAAAATCTCCATAATCATCATCCTTGAACAACGTCACCTGAAGAGAAAGGACAGACATAAAACTTAAAAGTTAATCATTCCTCAACGACTTTGACATTCTGAGCTTCTCAATGCTGTAAACTTCAATGTAGAATTTTTGATAAATATACCCCTATATATTTCTATGTCATCAAATTTCCAATCATTATCATTAAACTTATCTCTATTCTATAACAGCTACCTGAAAAAGTATGTCATAAACTATTCTATGGTAAATGTACTCCTAGACACAATTGTACAATGTATGTTTTCAGTCAATACAATTTCATCAAATTTCTTGTCACTATTATGAAACTTAAGACAATTTCTTTAAACACCTACATACTGAAAAAGTACAACATAGACTATTCAAAAAGGGATGTACTCATATATTTTCAGTCAATGTAATTTCACCAAATTTTTTGTGATTATCATGAAATTTAAAACAACTCTTTCACTACCTGAAAACCAATAGAAATGCTTAATTCATGAATCGTTGATGTCATTGATTGTCGTACCTTCTGAATCTCAATAGGTGTAGGAGAGAAGATGAGACTCATCTGATCCTGAATCTTCTTGTTGGTGGGGAGGGCGGGGGCCTGATGACCCCTGCCGGAACCCGGCAAGGTCATGCTGTGACTGTCGCTGTAGCTGATGACCGACTGGTTTTGCCTGGGTCGGCAGTTCAGCGTGTGTGCATGGTTACTGGGTCCGATCGTCTGCTCGATCTGTCGCATCAGTTCAGAGTGGCCACATGTCTCCAGGTCCTCGAGTGCCTAATATGAAAAAATTTGTATCAAAGTGAACACTATTTCTCAACACTTGTAACATCCGTGTCCATAATATCACCAGGGTCCATAATATCGCCACCTTGAGAAATAGTGTGCTTTAAGATATTTTTACTGCAACATACTTTTGGTATGTACTCCTGCACACCTCAAATGTACATACATTTGTACCTATGGTATGTTGCAGTAAAAATATCTTTAAGCACACTATTTCTAAAGGTGGCGATATTATGGACACGGATGTTAGCACGTACGGTGTAAAAATGTGCATGTAAATGGGATAAAGGTCTGATAAAGGCATTAAAACTGCATTGTATAGAACTTACATGTAAGGACTACAGAGTAAGAAGCATAGAGAAGGCAAAAGATCCAAGATTATTTACATGCAACAGTAACACATGTTGTTCACAGAAAATAATAATTGTATGACCAAAACATAACAGTTTTAGCCCCACAAAGTTAATGGCATCACACAACAAGTGGTTCTGCATGTACATGTAAGGCAACACCAATTTAATTTGTTGGTTCTCAGATTTTTTCAGAAAAAAATATGCAGTGGCAGGGCGCACTAGTTTGGGGGTCTTCAGAGGATGTCATCCATAAAATTAAGTCGGCGTGGCCTAAATCAGAAAAAAATGAAGAGGAGAATCCGAGAACCAACAAATTAAATTGGTGTGGCCTAATCCACACACACAAGTCAAACAGCACATCCAACAACAGACATTAAACTAAAGTTTAGTAGTAAACAAGAGGAATGTACCTGTACCAAACCATACTCGTCCAGTTGTGGATTGTCCAGAATGTCGCTGCTGCTCTTGTAGCTGTGGGACTGGGTGTCCCACTCATCGTGCAGTCTGTCCCCCATCCTCCTGTCTCCCTTGGTAGAGTCCCTCCTCTGGGTGTGCCTTTCTGTCATGTGATTGGTCTGGTTGTCATGATGGTGCACCTGGGCGGTCACAACCATTCCTGAATGGGGGTGCTGCGAGTTTCCTTCCGGGTTTCCTAAACACACAAGGGCAAAATGAATGGGACAAGTTTAAACTTTGAAACATTGGCCTATCTTTGAGGTATCATAAAATTAATAGTGAAGACCTTTAACATAGCGTTAATACTGAGCAAGGAGACTCTTTTTACACAACCAAGACAGTCTTTTATTCAGCTGACGTTTCGTTGTGCTGCAATACAACGCGAACCAGTCAGAATTGCCATGAGGAAGGTGACAGACGGTCACCGAAATGTCGGCTGTGAATAAAAGACTTGGTTGTGTAAAAAGAGTCTCTTTACTCAGTGTCTTACCAACCTGTTAGGTTAGAAACTATTCACAGATGGAATAATCATTATTATTGACACTAATGAAACTACATACAATGTAGAAGTATATAACCCATGAGACAGGGAATAATCGATGAGTGCATTGAAAGAGCATCATACAAAAAAGAATTATACCCTTGAAACATTATTTACTGTTACAGTAGATGTTAACTAAGTGTCATTAATTATGCCTTACCTGGTTCCAAGGCTGAACCATCCCATGATTCCACTGCACTATCCACACTAGGGACTGGGGTATGTTGAAGGGGCACCCTCTTCGTCTGGCTCTCTTCCTTTCCAATGCTGTCATTCTGCAAACACAGCAGGTGCATTATAAGAAAAAAAGGCTAAACGTTCTGTCCAACACTATAAGTAAATTAGGACTTACCCAAATTTAGTGTTGGACAGAACGTTTAGCCTTTTTGTCATAATGAAGTATACCAGCATGAACTTCTTCATGCTAACAGCAGGTGCATATTATTCATGACAGGTATGTACGTTTCAATTATTATAGATAGCTACATGTATTGCATAGATACGACATCTCATTCAGTGTGATATAACCAACCACTATCACGTACATTTTACTTGTGCAGCTGGTGTACACCAAATGTCCAAATTTAATCCATTTCAGAACTATCCAGTTACTTCAATAAACTACCAATGTATGAGGAGGAAACTTATTCATACATGTAACAATTTCTTACATTTGGCCTGCACAGTCTTCACTCTAATCTTAACTGTACCTATATGTATTTTCTGAAGCATTCTCAGTGACATATTCTTACCTCCTGATCTGACTTGGGTCCATCTACCACAAACTTATCTGGAATGGAAAATGAGACCATTGTTTACTGTAGAAAAAATTATACAATGTACATTACATTGCACACAAAATGTTGTTGCACATCCTTTAGACAGATCCCGACATCACATTAGGAATCACTAAGTCAGAACCTTGCATTTCCCGTTAAATGCCTACATGTAACTACACAGAAGCATTCCTACACAATTTAGTTAAATCACCAACACATTGGTAGCAATATTACCATGGCCATTAAAAGAATGATGCAATTGAAATTAGTAGTTCAGACAACCATGAAGGCAAAGGTTTCCTCCCACTTTCATTCAGACTTTTGCTCTCTACTGTGGTACATGATACAGCACTCTCATAAATAAACATTAATCAGAGAATGTACAGTCAAACCTGTCCAAGCCGGCCACCCAGGGGACCAAAGTAAAGTGGTCACCTTGGACAGGTGGTCTCTTTGAAGAGGGTCGCCTCACAACATGACTAAGACATAAATGGTTTCCAAGTCGAGATGTTTTAATGTCACATGCTGTAAGCATCTTCCATGTCTTCAGTTCTGTGGGGAAAATATTGGGGGCCGAGAAAAAGCGGCCAGGTTTGACTGTATAATTAAGTCAAGACTGTGACATACAGGAACTGTACACAAGTAGCTTGCAAGTTAAGCAGAAATCTCTACCTTCATGGCGCTGTCTTGATTATTTTTTCCAATCTACACATTCCTACATTGTAAGTCACATGCAGGCATTCTGTTGGTGGAAGCTTGACAGAAAAGGAAAGTTTCAGTGCTGCACAGTGGCTGTATTACTAGAGTTGGAAGCAACCTACAGCTTTTATGTACACTTCCACGTTACCATGTATCTTCCCGAGTGTCCAGGGAGGGGGGGACTACAAGTCTGAGGAACAACAAAGAGGAGTCACTGAGGAAACTGTGCCCTTCTGTGGCTCCAAACACGGTAAAAGTTGAGCACTGACATCTAATTAAGAGAACCCAAAAAAGCATATCAAAATTCTCAATATTGCCCTTAAGTGTGCAGGAACTTTTACGATATTTTCTGTCAAATTTCCCAATGTGTGTCAAATGATTTGTTTAATCAAGGCTGTCAATCCAAAGCAGCTTTTAATACAATGTTTAATCTGATTCAAGACATGAGGCCATGCTCTTTTCCAATTGAAACAAATCGTGAATAAAAGATGTGAAAATACTATTCTATCACTGACAGCACTGAAACAAAGACATGAATAACAAATTCACGCCACGCAATGATCATTTGTCTCTCAGTAGACTGACCCAGTGTTGACGTCAGTCAACTGAGGAAGACTAGAGTGACTGGTCGAAAGACTACATTTAGGTGAGAGAATTTTTTGTGATGGATCGAAAGTTTTAACTCTTAATGTGTCCTGAGTTACCAATGTTATGACCCAGTGTTGACGCCACACTTCAAAGAAGCCACGTGACAAGCCTCACTGGGTCAGTCTACTGAGGAAGACCTGGTCGAAAGCTCTAGCTAGTGAGAGAACTTTTTGTGTTGGATCGAAAGTTTGAACTCTTAAACATGTCCTGAGTTACCTAGCGATGTCTGCCTACCCTCCTGCCTGCTGATCTTGAGTGTAACGGTGTCTCCCGCGGACTGGAGGAGCTGGATGGCCTCACTCAGGCGTTTCCCTCGCAGGGACTGACTGTTGATGGCCAGGATACGGTCCCCTACATGGATGGCTCCAGTTCTGTGTGGTCATGAGAACAATTAACAATATACGTGTACAATGTATTTGATGATGATGGTTTATCAAGGAGAAATAATCCAAAAATCCAACATTTGCAGCCAGCTGGATGAACTGATGTCACATTACGTTGATGAAGGTTAGACATTGAGGCAATAAGATACATGAACCCCAACAAGCAGCTCAAGCAACTGGATATAATTTTGGGAATGGTCAGACATTTCAGCTAGCATCCACTACCTTTCGTCAGGGCATGATGTCACATTATTTGAGATCAACATACATATCTTACTGGGTAACACATGATTACGAAGAATTAATGTAAAAAGGATGGTGTGATTAAAAGCAAAGTACTTAACAAAAGGTAAGGTTTCAAATCTTATGGGCGAATGATATTATCACAAAGCAATTTTATTGTCTTCCTCAAATTTACAAGACCGTACCTTTGCGCTAGTCCTCCGTCTGTCAATCCCGACACTGTGACTGGGTCAAACGGCTCTTCTGTGCCTGGAGGGTGGAAGATGTTGGTTAGACTATGTAACAAGTTAACAATTTAGAGCCAGCATTGTCTGATTCAGACTTGAGTAGTCACATGTTATAATTATTGTTCTTCATTGTTTGTCATTTTCATGTTATACTATAATAGTCGTGTAAAAATTTGCAATACACAATATTCATTATCATGAAAGTTCATCATTCTGTGTCAACTTGGTTGTTACATGTACATGTTTAAAGGCAAATCTTTCGTTCCAACACAAGTAACTGGTCAAAAGCTCTAGGTGAGAACATTTAGTCTTGTGTTGGAACAAAAGTTTAACATTTAAACAATATTTATTACTATATCATGCATCAACCTTAAAGTTTGTAAGGTAACAGGGAATCAGACAGTGATCTCACCTGAAATCGTGATGCCCAATGGCCCACCGTGTCTAACCAGCTCTACGGAGTAACAGATCGCTCCACTCACATCGTGCTCCTCTGAAGGGGAAGATACAATGTAATGGTCAAATTGTATTATTTATGAGTAAAAGCTTTTTTAAGCAGTGATGATCTTTTACATGTACAGTAGGCAATACTAAGCAAGCTTTCTGCGTGATTCAGTTTCTTCAGTTTCTTTCCTTGTGACTTTGGCAACCTGAAATTACACTTCAGAAGTAGTACTATATTTTATCTTCAAATACTTTAAGCTTGTGTTTATTACTGCTTCCTGTGATGAAAATGAACCCCAGCTTTGTTCTTATGTTTCCATATCATTTGCTAGTATAGCATACATGTACTTTCCACTTAATTCTAGCTTCTTTCAGAGATTAGTCACAGCAAAAATGAATAAGACTTGAGTTGATGTATGTCCCCACATGTTTGTTTGGCAGAGCTAGAAACATTATTTTCTACCCTACCTACCTGGTTCTGCACTACAGAAGGACACTGCAGTTTCCATGCAGCATGAGGACAAATAACTCCAGTCAATTTACCAGAATGGACAAGGCTTTACATACATGTAAACATCAGAACTGGAACAACCAACAGTCACATCTAAAACCCATAGGTGCTAAACTTTAAGTCTAGCTAAGCTTGGCACTGTGTGTTGTTTGGTCTAGGCATAAGCCATAGAATTTGTTGTGAATGACATTTGAGAAAGCAAAATGCACTTTGCCTTTCCTGGTAAGAGCTTTAAGAGACCTGGAATCCTCTGTTTCCCTACTTTTTAGAACAGGGCTTCACTGTTTATAGAAAATAATGAAAAACAGATGAGTTACAGTTCGTAGTTTGAAAGTACATGTATACATAGAGATGAATCATATGTGAAAGTGGGAATGAAGTTATGTTGTGATACAAATTGATTTTGAGAGTGTATGATTATGAGTTGGTCACTCAAATACTTAACCGTCTTGGCAAACTTAGCTGGTATGTTACGCCGAAGGGCAGTTATACCAACTAATATATTATACTGATACAGATAGAGAAAAAAGAACTGTGACAATACCTGAGTACAGCTCATCCTTGCGTATCCTGAGCTTGACTATCTCGTCACACTGAGCCAGGATCTGTGCGGCGTCCTCCATGGAGCAGTTGTCCAGACGGATGTTGTCAATGGCCAGGAGCTTGTCTCCAGGAGCCAGCGTGCCCGTCCTGAACAACAGGAACAGTCAAAACATCAGGATTACTACAGTATGGTGGAACTACCCTGTAGTGCTTTCCAGTGACAGACAGAAATGAAGAAACAAAAGACAATGGCCAGGAGTTTGTCTCCCGGAGCCAGGGTGCCGGTCCTGAACAACAGGAACAGTCAAAACATCAGGATTACTGTAGGGTTGTGGAACTACCTTGTAGTGCTTTCTAGTAACAAACAGAAATGAAGACAATGACCAGGAGTTTGTCTCCCAGAGCCAGGGTGCCCGTCCTGAACAACAGGAACAGTCAAAACATCAGGATTATTGTAGGATCGTGGATTGTACATTGTAGTGCTGTCCAGTAACAGACGGAAATGAAGAAACAAAAGACAACCGATGGCCAGGAGCTTGTCTCCCGGAGCCAGAGTGCCAGTCCTGAACAACATCATTATCATTAGATACAAGCTTTGAACAATGTTTAGAACTTTAAAGTTAGATGTTCAAAGGCTAGGTGTAACAAGTCGTTCAGTGTAATGTAGCCAGCTATCACATACATGTACATGTTATATATCATAATGAACATTGTAATATTGTAGTCACCCTCATGTGATTTAATGTTTAGACTTAAGGAACACAAAGAATAGCTGTGTCAAGCTTATAGTGGATCCTAATAAAGTGTGCATTAAAGAAAGAGACCATCTTTCTGTGTGAAGGATTGACATTTTTGCAATCTATAGTTGGAAAGCATGCTGCTAGAGTGGCCCAGAAAAACATAAATACTTCTTAATTAGCCTCCTTTATAGGAAAAGGCCCCTCTTAACAGTTAAGACATTTACAATGTATAACTAAGAAGAAACCCTAATTATGAGGTGTGACTTACCTGTGTGCCACACTCCCCTTCTTAATGTCTGAGATAAGAAGAGGTTCTCCCTGTTTCCTGGTGCTGGGAGCTGGAAAACAAAGTTTAGAGCTTCAATCAGTAAAAAATAAAAGACAGTTATACATGTAGGTCCTCAGCTTATAAAATTTGTACATCTACAATGTATGCATATCTGATCTGGTATATAAATGTCTTAATATTGTACAAAATAATAATAGTACTGATCAGAAGAAACAGCTTCAAAAACAAGACCTCATCTCAATGCTAGAAGTATGATTTCAATGCTTTATTCTTACTTTATTGTTTACATATTTAATTCACCGTGTTAACTTTATATTATCTTGCACCTATTTTGAGTTAAATTGTTTGCTTGTCCCTTAATACATTGCAAGTTAAATGTAAATGTAATAAATGTATGTAAATAAGATCGTAAAATTAATAGGATTTGGGAGAGTCCACTAAGACAAACCTTCAGGTTTCTTGGGCTCTCCAGCATATATTTGCTTGTATATAATTTCATTTTATACTGTTACTTTTTTATGTGCAAAATGATACTAAACAAACAAAACAAATGCTGTAGACCTTAATTTTCCCTTTCAAACTGCATGAGGGGGATTGTTATGAAATGTCAGGATTTGACATGTGTTCATTCTGGACAGATAGGGTACAATGAAAACAACTGAGGATGAACTTACAGTTGATGGTGATCCCCAGGCCACCTGCCCTCTTGGGCAGCTTGATGTTAAAGGTTCCACTGCTGGGCACCACAGATTCTTACAATGTAAAGAGAGAGAAAAATATTTGATTCATAAAATAATGATTGATGATATTTGACAAACAAATTGTACATGCTTAAGTGCTTTATTCTGGTATACAGAAACACTACACACAATGTGTCTCAGTAAAAACTTTGCTCAAGTCATAAAGTTTAAACCCTCTACAAGGCTACAGAACTACAGTACTCAAAGCACTGGAGTGACCACCTCTACAATCATGTACATGTACATGTAAGGACCACTTTGACAATGTCACAACTTTCTGGTGGTCTCATACTAGATATTTTCCCATTGACACATGCATCAAGAATCCTGTCTAAAGTGGCCACATATAGGCATTTCCTCGGTCTTGTAAGACCATGAATTCTACACCGTGTACTTCCACATACACCAGAATTTTATAGGTCCCCTGTATGGTGTATGGTCTACTTGGGCAGTCTTTAAAGTACCTTTACCTTTACACAGTGTCTAAATATACATGTACTCAGAAAAATCTGTATCTGTATATCTGTGCATGAATCTGTATCTGTGCATGAATATGTATCTGTACTTGAATCTGTATCTGATTGCAAATAAAAGTTAGATATCGAGTGATTGCCATACAAATATAGTTCAGCTTACCGGCGACATCAAACTCCACTTCCAGAACACACTTCAACCCTGACTCCCTCAGCAGCTAGTTCGCCAAGTCTAGAGTTAGTTCCTCTGTAGACATTCGTGGATTGTGTACCTTTACCTTTACACAGTGTAGAAGTACACAATTATATGTAGTCCAGCTTACCGGCAACATCAAACTCCACTTCCAGCACACACTTTAGCCCTGACTCCCTCAGCAGCTGGTTTGCCTCCTCCAGAGTCAGTTCCTCTGTAGACATGCCATTGATGGACAACACCCGATCTCCCACCTGCAGTATACCCGTCCTGAGGGGGCACACAATGGACACTCTCACATCTGCACATGCATACATGTAGATAAGTTTATCATAATAATAATAACTTTATTGCACAACAATTGTACAAGGCACAAAGTATGGCAACTAGTGGTATATAACACCTTTTCTATAAGGCCAATCTACCTAATACAAAAGTGTGTAATGTGGGATAAGAGTGTAGTATAAAATGTCTTTCTCAAGCAAAAGTGCAACATACAGTTAAAAATTCATTGTATCGCATACAAGTTAGTTATCTACATGTGTTTGGCTATACTATTTCATCTGTTCAACTGATTTCAAACTTCAATATCTGTAAAGAGCATTGAATTGATCATATAAAAATGTTGTATAAAATGTATAAAATCAACACTGAACACTGAGTTGTCCAGGTCAGTAAAGTTAAAACTTACACTGTAGTAAACTTAAATCCAAGACATGTGGTAGTACAATGTAACTCCCAGAAAGCTAATATAGTATTGTCCTGAACATCATAGTCCTGACCTGTCGGCAGGTCCATCCGGGTCGATGAACCCGATGACAGGAGGTGACGTCAGCGTCTCCGTGGCAAAGACTCCGCCCTGTAGGCTGAAGCCCAGTCCTGAGGGGTCAGGATGGACCTGAACCTCCGCTATCTCCACTCGTACAACCTGCTGGGGAGCATGGCTGGATGACACAGACACTACAGGACAGAGAAACAGGAGAGTTTAGGTTATAGATATCCTATAGACTCCGCCCTGCAGGCTGAAGCCAAGGGTTGAGGGGTCAGGATGGACCTGGACCTCCGCTATCTCCACTCGTACAACCTGCTGGGGAGCATGGCTGGACGATACAGACACTACAGGACAGAAACACGGGAGAGGTTATGTTATAGATTATCCTATAGCTATAGACTCTGCCCAGGGCGCTAAAGCCCAGGCCTGATGGGTCCGGATGGACCTGGACCTCCGCTATCTCCACTCGTACAACCTGCTGGGGAGCATGGCTGGACGATACAGACACTACAGGATAGAGAAACACAGGAGAGTTTATGTTATACATTGTAGATATCCTATAGACTCCACCCTGCAGGCTGAACCCAAGGCATGAGAACAACACTGAGACTGGCGCTGCTGTCTTCATATACACAATCTGCATGGCTGGACGATACAGACACTACAGGACAGAGAAACAGGAGAGTTTATGTTAATATAGATATCCTATAGCTATAGACTCCGCCCTGCAGGCTGAAGCCCAGATCGGAGGGGTCAGGATGGACCTGCACCTCCGCTATCTCCACTCGTACAACCTGCTGGGGAGCATGGCTGGACGATACAGACACTACAGGAAAAACAGGAGAGTTTATGCTATAGATCTGTGTCTGTATGTGTATCTGTATTGCCAATATACATTGTAACTTAACAAAATTTGTCCCTCATTAAGTGTCTCAGAGGGTTATGAGTTTCATAATTTTTGGTGAGAATATTTCTCAATAAAGCAAGCGCGTCTAACCCTCGTTACGGGGAACTACAGATGATAAACCGGATAGGGAAATCTTTGAGACTCAATGCATGGCTTGTGCCCTGGAAAGCTTCTGCACCTAACCCCTATGCTGGTGAGAACCCTGGCCCCCTTACCACATAACCTAGACAGAAGGACTCAGTATATAGTAGAGGGGATTCATTCCTCAAGCTAACCGACATCTTGCACACGCAGTCGTCCCTCAGTAAGACTGGCGGAATAAAAGTTCTAAACAGGAACTACATGTATAGGTGTCTTACTGAGGGACGACTGCATGTGCAAGATGTCGGTTAGCTTGAGGAATGAATCCTCTCCACTATATACTAGACAGAAGGACTCATTCTTACTTGCTGAGGAGTTGAGCCTGTTCCTCCTGGGGGGTCTCCTGTTGCTCCTGCGCGCGAGCGACGCCCGGCTGATCGTGCCTGTGTGGATACTCGACACGCTGGGGGATGTGGGCGAGTCCATCGGGTAGGAGATCGGCAAGGCTGAAAAAAAAATGGCACCAACAGGGGCTAAGTTGGTAAGTAAGCAGTACAAACAACACGATCAATGTAATCTCCAAGCAGATCTTCCCAAAGACAGTATCAAATTGGCCAGGCAGTATCTATTTGCCAGATAGTACATGTACATGTACAATTAGCAGATCTTTCGGTGGCCGCAAAGACAGTCTCAAATTGACAGGCAAAATCCCTTGGCCAGACAGTACCCATTGGCTACCCAAGATACTGTCTGGCAAATGGATACTGCCTGTCCAATTTGAGACTGTCTTTGTGGGAACCAAAAGATCTGCTTCGAGATTACTTGCCATGACATTACATGTATGTCTGGCAAGCAGTAGGCAAAAGTCGGGTGACAGTTGGGTGATTTCCCCACTGATAATTTGCGTATGATTGTCTTCAAATAATTTGCATGCATATGTATATGATGTAAAGAAAAGAGAGATTGCTTGTATGGTGATCAAGTTAAAAAAATTTCATTTCATCAACAATGCAACAAGACAATACATGTACTTGTGGAAGTTCAGGCAGCTTATTGGCAGATAGATGGCAAACAATTTTATCCACACCATTGTCAGCAATAATACAAGTTAATTATCTTAAATATAAGCTGTAGACAAGTTTTATTTCTATGGTAGAAAAGCCTTGTGAGTGATGTTTGGGACAGCCTTGTGAAAGATCGATATATAAAAGTGTACAGATGACAGAAGATACATGTAAGAAGGTACACAGCGTAGATTTTGTGTTGAACAAGACACTTCCTCATTGGCGTGAGCATCACATGTGCAGCCAGCATTTAGTTATTTATTTATTCGGAATTTAGCCAGCAGTTGTAAGTGCAGGGCTCGAAATTCATTTTTGGGAATAGATGCACCCAACCTAAAAAATTGGGTGCACAAAAATTTTTTGGGGTGCACTATATAAGGTAAAATATGTAGAATGTCAGCCAAAACGTAGTTATGTTGCATTTCTAAAAGAACTATAATAATGATTTTATTATTTTTCTGACACTTTGATGTTAAGATATGCTGTATACCATAATACATTTAACATCTTTAAATACGTAGACCTACAAAAATACTTCGGTGCACTGGAGCACCCACAGAAAATAATTGGGTGCACAGCTCCAAATTTGGGTGCACTAAGGTGCACATGCACCCAGTATTTCGAGCCCTTAAGTGTGAGGTCAGCCTTACAAAGAGGCAAAGCAGAACAACGACTCGGTCTTTACCGTCACTAAGCATAGATTCACTGTTCGACCTTTGGTTGAACGACCTGTCTAGAGTAGAACTGGACGAGGAAGAGGTAGTGGTAGCAGTACCCGATTTCGAAGCTGACGTCCGCGGCTTTCGTTTCTTGGGAGGGAGGGCAGGAGGAGTGTCCACGATACGAGGGATTTGGGAGACATTGACATAGACATGGTGGGAGGCTGCAGCACAGGAAAGAAAGAAGGAAAGAAAGAAAGAAATGGCAGAAGAAAGAGCAAAACAGGTAACAATCAGAAGAAGGCAGTACGTGTAAAACAAGAGACAGTTGTACAGCCCAGTCATCACAGTGTAGAGGCTAAAACCAATGTTTCATACATGTGTGTGCGTGCAGAAATATTTGATGACAGAATGATAAAGCATACATGTCATGTAGCATACATGTTCATGTCATGTTTAATGATGATTATAATTATAGTCAATATTAGTCATACATGTACTTTGGCTTGAATAATCAAAATCTGGTTATTTAGCCCCCTTCATGTAGTGTCACAATGTACATGTACATGTAAGTGCGATGGCAGGACAGAAGTGGTAACTTAAGGAATAGCAGCAATAAAAGAACATACAAAAATGTACAGCATAAAAACAAGTTTGCAACTTAGGGGCAAAAGTTTGATAGATGTGCAAACAAAAAAGGGTAACATACAATGTACAATTGACAGCAGGAATGTACTTTTTATACATTGTATTAAGACCAAGATGATTTTAGACATGTTTAATTCAGACAGAATTGTAGACATCTTCAATTTTTTATATCTTGGCACAGCATCAAAAATGTATACGTCATCATCCAAACAGTAACTGATTGTGATATCATCAATAATAATTACATATAACATGTGTCTCAAGAGGTCAGAAACAGAATTAAAAGCAAAACTTGTCTATTTCTCCTAACCAAGAGGGGTGACTGTGGAATTCATGGGTACATAAAGGTGCATTCAATGTATAAAAATATGTTAATTACCTGCAGTATGGTGATGAGCACTTTCCCTCCAGCTCCCCTCTCTTGTCTGTGCCTGGAGACTGGCAGCTGTGGGCTGCACCTCTACTCGGCAGCCTGAAGATAGGGAATGAACCATGCAGATACATGTCTTCAGTTCTGAGTAGAACCTAGAGTAATATTTTTGAGCTACATGTACAGTACATGTAGCTATTTATATGAAAAAGTGAGTCGATGAAGACAGTCTCTACTGCCAGTTTTTTTTATTGCTATCTACTAGTGCAATGTGGCTTCGCTCACATACACAATGTACATGTAGCCAAGTAACATGATAGCAGAGCTTGGTTGGCAATCCTTGGCAGAATGTAGAAGATCGGCAAGACTGTGAATGTTGTCCAAGATCAGCCAAGGACAAGTGCAGTGTCCCATCATAAAAAGTAAACTGGTCCCATCCCCGCCAAGAAAACGGCGCACACACAACTACCAGTTCTCCCAGATCCAGACCAGAACACTGTATAGAGAGTCTTCCTTCCTGCCAATCAAGGATTGGAACACAGCAGAAGCGGACACAATAAACATTTACCATTACTGATGACGGCCTCGTTGCTGGCGCCTGCGTACTTCATGTGGCTGAGCGGGAGGATCTCCAGCTTGACCTCTGCCCCCGTGCTGGCCAGCAGCTGGACAGCTTCGGGCAGCGTCAGGTGCTCGGTGCTGGTGCCGTCGATTGACAGGAGCTGGTCTCCCGCGTGTAGAGCACCACACCTGCGGCAGGGGGGTACAGACATGGAACATTTAATATCATGTGGAAATGTCCTACACTACACTGCAAGGGAAGGAGGAGGGTGGACGACTGAGGGGGCGTCCACGAAGGACCTGGACTAGTGACCTGAAGGAATGGACAGGACATCCCCTGAGTCACCTGACAAGTCTGGCTGAGAACCGCCCTGGGTGGATAAGTCTTGTTGACAGTTTAGTTGCCCCGACGGCAGTACAGACTGCTATGGGACCGGTGAGGTGAGGTGAGGAAATGTCCTTAGATTTGTGATCTAACACAAGGAAATTAATGTGGGTTTTATTATGTGTTCCGTGCTGGTACCGTCGATCGACAGGAGTTGGTCTCCCGCCTGCAACGCACCACACCTGGAGGAGGGATATGTTGGGTATGAAATCAGTGAAAATTACCTGCACCAGACAAGTTTTACCTGCACTACTAAGCATTTAAGAAGTATGGATTATACTGTTCAAAAACTATTGCCATTTCTTTTACACTTAACAGGTAACAGTTAATGGCGCAGGGGTGGGGAGACACAGAACACTGAGTTTCAATATCATGAGGAAAGTTTCTTAGATTTGGGATCCAAAATAAAGAAAATAACTTGAGTTTGAGGGTTTTTTAGCGTGAAATGCACTGCACGTGGGGCAGGGGGGGTGCAGACACAGAATATTCAATATCTACGTTGAATAAAGTAATAAGATTAACTAGAAAGGTAACATTTGCAAAGCAAATGCATAATGTTTACCTTCGCATATGGTATGCTCTGTTAATTCTCACTCAAACAAATTCATATGGTGACAGGAGTCTAAATCCCTCTTGCTATAAAATTGCAACATGATGCAAGCAAACACCAGTTATCATGATGACAGGTATGGTTCAGGTCTTGACCTTTTATGTTTGGAGAAAAGGAAACACAAAGCAAAAGCAAAAAAGCAAAAACAAAACTCAAACTCTACTACTGGATAAATTATGTAGATTACTTCCGGGCGTTTCGAGTCACTCTTCTTCAGTGTCACTAAAATGAACTGAGAGAACAAGTCAATACTAATCACATTTGTGATTCTTTTCAGTTCCTAACATGAGATTAGTGTTGACTTGTTCTCTCAGTTCATTTTAGTGACGCTAAAGAAGATTCACGGATGACTCAAAATGTCGGAAGTAATGTCTGTAATTTATCAAGTAGTTTGATCTGTCTTTGAATAACGTTCAATATCATGGGGAAATTTTCTTAAACTTAAAGTACATGTATATTGATATACACTTTAACAGCAGAAATTTGGAGTGAGAAGAAATAATGTTTTCTGACCTGTCTGCTATACTAGCAGCCTTGATCTCCTTGATAATGAGTGCTTCCCTGTTCTTCACCACAGCCATGCCAGGGGTGATGCCCAGGCTTGCACCGGGGGCCTTTGTAACTTCTACCAGCAAAGGACCCTTGGCGTTCTGTACTGCCTCTGTAGGAAGATATTTCACAATGTATTTTTAATATTTATACAAGTATGGAAATACTGTAAATCACAGCTTCTGGTTATGCTTTGGATTATCATCTAATATTATAATATTATTGCAATAAATTGCATTCATTTATTATCAGCCCCTGAAAACACACAGATAAAACACCATCTGTTTCTAGGTAAATATAAGAATGACTGTTTCTAGGTAAATATAAGAAAGAAATCTACATGATTGTGTACGTTGTAGTTAAATACATAAATTCCAACACTACCTGCTGCAGACGTATCCAGAGGCATGGAAAAAAGAAGCAGTTGTGTGTGTAAAACAAGCTTATCTGACACAACTTCTTCCAGATGCAAAAGTTACATTTTCATTTCATTCATTTTACCAACTTAGATCACACTCAGATATATACGTGACCTGTTTTTCAAATGTCCCTGGATAGGGTACATAAGAAAGCTTAATACTGTAATACACAAACACAAGAACATTACCCTTAATGTCTTGTAATCCAAGACAGTCTAAATGGCTTCAGCTCGTAAAAAGTAACCATTAAATTCCATAGTCTCTCCCACAGTTTAATCTTACCAGAACCCTTTGGGAAGACGTACAAAAATGTATACAGCTATTAGCCTCCATAGCATGCCAAAAACTGGGGGTTTTGGTGGTCTTCATGGTCTTTGGGAGCTTTTATGTGCTATTTTCTGATTGCATATAGACAACATAGCCGGCCTGATTGAATTACCCCCGTTTTTTTGTAGAACTGGGCTGATCAGAAAACAGCCGAAGACCACCAAACCCCCAGTTCCATAAGCCTGCTACGGAGGCTAATCAGAAAACGGCCGAAGACCACCAAACCCCCAGTTCTATAAGCCTGCTACGGAGGCTATACACAGTATACAGCCATAAAATTCCCACTGCCCACAGCAAATAACTGAGTTTGCTATTTGCTAGCCGAAAACTCTGTTATGGGACTTGGAACGCTTACACTGGGGAACTAGCTATGCAGTCAAGCCTGGAAATCGTTAAATTGCATTAAATTTCTGCCATCCGGTCAGACAGTGCGGCAATGCTGCAATTTTCTGCTTGTTTAACTGTCAGCTGCTGTATCTCACATCAGTACACATGGACATAATTTAATCTCACATATGTATGCATGTACAATGTATGTATGCATCTGTTTTCAAAGGAGGAAATCTAAATGTTTTCGGGTGAATCCTATACAATCATGTACCAGTACATGTATGTACCATGTACATTTGTATATGCATGTATGCATCTGTTTTCAAAGCAGGCAATCTAAATGTTTTGTGATTGGGTGAATCCTATACAATCATGACAAATTTGTACCAGTACATGTATGTACATAATTTACATTTGCATGTATGCATGTATGCATCTTTTTTCAAAGCAGGCAATCTAAATGTTTTCGAGTGAGCCCTATACATGTACCGGTATGTATAGTACACATTGTATATGTATGTATGACTCATAATTGTCCCTGTGCAACTTGGCTGTTGCGAATTGTTTTCATGAGTCATGTAAAAATCAACATAATTTTGCACTGCAACGTTGATCTAAATATCTATCAATAACTGATTGAAATGTTGATTGATTGCAGTATTGTACCCATGACTGACACATCATTATTCATTTCATCAATTCAATTGTAAAAATCAACATAATTTTGCACTGCAAGGTATATTTGAATATCGATCAATAATCATTGAAATATTGATTGATTGTAGTATATTGATTGATTGTATCTTAATATGTATGATTTACACATCATTATTGATTTTATCAATTCAATTGTAAAAATCAACATAATTTTGCACCACAACATAATTTTGTTCCTTGTTCCCAACAACTCCAAGAATATTGTTCAATAATTGATTGAAATATATTGATTGATTGCAGTACCGTACCCATGATTGACACATCGTACTCCACCAGTAGGCTGGCCTGCGTCCCGCACTGTTTGAGTGCTGCCACTGCCTCCGCGTGCGTGGCCCCTGATAAGCTGATGTTGTCAATAGCCAACAGTCGATCTCCCACCGCCAACGTGCCTTCCCTGGGGGGACAAGGACGGCATGCATGATTTTATTCGTGATGCTTTGAAGAAAACCTTTCAAAGCTAAGGTACACGTGTACAAGGTCACATAGCTTCCTTGCATGCACGGGGTTCAGTAACAAGGTTCAGTAACAAACATGCCAATTCATTTCCTCAGTCCAGTAGATTTACGTGCTGCAAGACATCAAAATGAAAACAAAGAAGTTACATGTTTTATACATCTGACTACATGTTGCAAATTTCCTACTTAAAACTGTGTGTACCACAGTAAAGCCTTTCCTATCCTGGGCTCTCCTCTCAGAAAATTTTCATGTTGATGGTCTACAACTGTAGATCTTTCAGCATTATTCCTTAAATCCCACAACCGACAAATTGAACTGTTGCATCCTAAGCTAAGCACATCAGACGTAATTTGCAGTCCGTCTGTAATACCGGTAATGCTTCAGTGAAAGCCTCTTAGTCTTTTTGACACCAGGTGACCCGATATCAGTGGTCCATTTCATTCCACATGTCCTCAGAATACCCCAATTTTGGCTACTGGCATCTTGAACTGTTTATACATAGTCCACAGCTGGATAGGTGTGAGGAGTATACATCTCTTCCTATTGCATTATACAATATATACTTTGTTCCGAGTCGTAAACCAAGGCTTTAAGTCATAATCTTGGTTTTCTTGGCATAGCATAATTCTAAGCACTATTATCAGCAATCAACTGAAAAATGCGCGAGCTGTTGCAATATTGTGTTCAGTCAGTTTTTATTGGTTATGTCATTTCTGCACCCCGGATATTAAACGGACGGCTGGATATAATCGCGCGCAACTCATGTCACTTTTCTTCCCCACCGCGAATTGTAAAAATAGTTACGAGACGCGTGTGACGCATTTTACGGGAGAAACTTGAAGTTACAAGCGACAGAGCAGCCGTGACACAAAGTTGGGCTAATTCTTTATCAACTGTCCCACAGAGGATGCATTATCGATCGCCCGCACTTTGTAAAAATTGCAGCCCGCACGTAAAACCGGTCCTGCTGACATACATGTTATTTCTGCGCACATAAAACGGACCACAAAAGTACATGTCCCCCATGATGCGGTGATAACCGAATTTACCGCCTGTGAAACTGCGCGATATTGCCATTTAATCCTGTGAAATATACGGGATAATTGGGTACAATACATCAACGTCTTGCCTTCAAACTCGGGCAGCTTAAAAGTACACAGACTCCATACCTTACTAACTGCACTTTTAATCTGTAAGTGTAAGCCATCTTCTTATGCTATGTGGTATGTACATTTGTACTAATGAAGCATTTTGTCCCTCTTCTTCCAAAGACATGAACGCAGATTTAGGAACACCTTGAAAACTCAGTCCTATCACACTATGTGTTTACAAGTTCACTCAACTCAAAACCCTATTACATAGCAGAGGTTTTCCTTGTTCCCAACACTTTACAATTTACAAAATGAAGCATGTGTATCTTGTCACTCTTCTTCCAAAGACACACAGGCAGATTTATGACACCCTATTGTATAACCAAGGTTTTCCTTGTTCCCAACACTTTAATTTTAAGTTTAAAGAATTTGCAAAATGAAACATGTGTATCTTGTCACTCGAAAAGACACAAAGGCAGATTTATGACAACCTATCACACTACATGTATGTGTTATACTAACCCTATTACATAACCAAGTTTTCATTATTCCCAACACTTCAAAGAACTTACAAAATGAAGCATGTGTAATTTCTAGAACAAATTTCTATAATTTCTATAATGAAGCATGTGTATCTTGTCACGCTTCTTCGCAAGACACGGAAGTCATATTTACGAGTAGCTTCACATACCTGTCCTAGATGTATATCACACTATGTGTTATACAACTCGAAACCCTTACAATTACATAACCAAGGTTTTCCTTGAAGCACATGTATCTTGTCACTGTTCTTCTGAAGACATGGAAGTCATATTTACGATGAGCTCCACATACCTGTCGGCCGGTCCGCCGGGCCTGATGTTAGTCACCAGCAGCGGGCGCGACTGCCTCCTCTCGTCTGCCACACCTCCTGGAACACACCGGGTCACAGGTCAACACAAATCTGTCTCAGCTCAAACACCATCACTGACGTAGGTGAAGGTTAGACATCCAGGTAATAAGATATGCCAAAAAGCAGTTACTCAAGCAACTGGATATGATTCTGGAAACGGTCAGACGTTTCAGCTAGTATCCACTAGCTTTCGTCAGTGACACAAAGAGACCATAGGAGAATGGCAGGTCACTGACGAAAGCTAGTGGATACTTACTAGCTGAAACGTCTGACCGTTTCCAAAATCCTATCCAGTTGCTTTTAATTAGTAACTGCTTTTTGGCATACCATCACTGACGGCCCGGTCTATACATGTAAGTTGTACAATGGTCGCAAAAACAAAATTCAACTGTCACGATACGAATAAGGCTGTCAAAAATCCTTGTGTTAGTTCTGTCGCAGCTAGTGATGCATACCAGTTCACTGGACTTGGATCCGGACTTGTAAGAATGTTTAGGTTCAAGTCCAAAAAAACCTAAAAGTCAAGAACCGAGTCCGGACTTATTACCATAAAAGACCATTTCACATACCCTTTTTTTTGCAAACTACCTAAAACCTTCCGTAGATTGAAAAATCTTTGCTGCAAAATGAAGAAAACATTGCCATCGGGCATCGTCAAGTACCAGCCTCCATGTTATGTGGCCAAAGTTTCACCCAGACAACATTGCAAGGTTCCAAACATGCAATTTTGTATATGCCATGGGTTTAGGTCCGGACTTACAAGTCCAGAACTGAACCTAAACCTCTGGACTTGAGTCCGGACCTGAACCTAAATGTGGGTTTAGGTATGCATCACTAGTCGCAGCCTGGTTGAAAATTCTACGGCTTCAAAAAAAATTGCACGACGTCTTACAACAGATGTGACCAAGCCGTTAATCCAAAGGTAACAACGTGACAACTGTAAGAATTAGGAGAGTAGAAACAGAAAGAGACCCCTGGCCCCGGGCTGGGATCGAACCCACGGCCCCCGGGCGCCAAGCTTACAATCCGACGCTCCTACCGAATCAGCTAAAAGGTCTAGACCCATCGGCCGGGTCAGTCGGTAGCGCCTGTGAACCCCACACTGTTACACAACAACCCTTGCTGTGGAAGTGAAAGTGGTCCGTTGCCTACAGGAATAAGCCGTTATGTCCAGTCACCGCTGTGGAATGCCAATGCCGGATTACTGGTCTGCCCTTCTGGGCAAGAGTGAAGTGTATGTGTCGTGTCATTCAAACACCACTTGATAGCCACAACAACTTGTGTACGTAAAACACTTCATCAAGGGGCACTGAAGAAAGTGGTAACCATCTGTTGTTGTAATCCCCTATCTTTCCCACCACCTCTGTCTGTTGTTAGTAGCCGGAAGAACAGACTTTTATTTCTAAGATACAGTTAAAACTGCCCAAGAGGAACAGAATTTGTGCACAATAAGCTTTGAAATGCAGCCTGCAAGTACACTTGCGTCTAAGGGAAATGAGTAACATGTGAGTTATAAAAACCCTATGAAACACTATCTTGGGTAATTATCCTTGTAAACAGTGATAGTAATGGTTTGACTTTTGTCTCAGGTATTCTGATGTACTCTCTCTTGCAAACCCATCAAATCTGAACTAAGTAAAAGCACAAATCCATGATGTTTATTGGTAATTAAGGGTAAAAAAATAAATTTGCTTTTTATGGACATGTGCCAAATCAGAGAGGATCTAGGAAATTGATTGTACAAATTACATAATCTTTGTATATCAAAGAGTTATGATCCCAAATTGAAATCAATAAGAGGAAATGAACACCCTGTAAAGTAACAACAGTCATCACAAGAGATTACGCATCACATCCACCTCTAATCTACATGTATATCACCTTAATCTCACCTGGGTTAGTGTCACACCGTGTTACACCTTACTTCAGCAATTCACCGATTAACATAAACTGTATCTTTGAGTATTAATACTACAACACAAGAAGTGCAGCCATTGCAACAGCAGTACTACTAGAAAAAATTCAACAAACACTGTGTGAAGTAACAGTTATCAGAAGACATTACGCATTCACATCCACCTCTAATCTACAGGTATATCACCTTAATCTCACCTGTGTTAATGTGACCCAGTGTACACCTTACTTCAGCAATTCACCGTCAAACATAAACTGTACAATGTACCTTTGAGTATTTACTACAACACAAGAAGTGCAGCAACTGCAACAGCAGTACTACTAGAAAAATTCAACAAACACCGTGTGAAGTAACAGTCATCAGAAGACATTACGCATCACATCCACCTCTAATCTACAAGTATATCACCTTAATCTCACCTGGGTTAGTATGACACCGTGTTACACCTTACTTCAGCAATTCACCGACTAACATAAACTGTACCTTTGAGTATTTACTACAACACAAGAACTGCAGCAATTGCAACAGCAGTACTTCTAGAAAAAATTCAACAAACACCGTGTGAAGCAACAGTCATCACAAGAGATTATTATACACATCACATCCACCTCTAATCTACAGGTATATCACCTTAATCTCACCTGGATCAGTGTGACACCTGTTACACCTTACTTCAGCAATTCACCGATTCACATTACTGTACCTTTTAGTATCTACTACAACACAAGACCTGAAGAAGAGCAGTAATTTCAACAGCAGTCTCCGTCCCTTGCCACAGTCTGCTGTAAGCAGGTCTCCCTGTCTGTCTGGAATCAAACCAAAATCCAGTCTTCCCTTATAAGTCAGCTGTTATTGTACATTCAGTCTCCAAGTCCAATCCAACTTGGCAGACTGAGGTGTCCGGGGTTTATGTGATCTACCCTAACCTATAATCTCGCTGGGTGGACGTGATCATGTGACAAACATCCTGTGGGTGAGATTTGCATGAGTCAGCTAAGATTTCTACTGCCAAGTTTAAGACACACTAATTATTTAATTTGTTGATTCTCGGAATTACTCACACACTCACTATCCAGGATTTGATTATACTGCTGCTGTTGTCCCTGCCACAAACTAATGCTGAACTTCATAAAAAGTGACTCTCTCTGAATTTTTTTTTTCAGTATAAACTGGATGCCCACAGATCTAGATGATTGATTGACTGAACCTACATATTTTCGTGTCCTCTTGATTTGTTTGAACTCTAAAAATGTCATGGACATGGCCAGACTTCGGAGCCAGGTTTGGTTTGGTTTAAGTCTTCAGAACTGGTAGAAATCTTCATAAAAAGTGACTCTCTCTGAACGTTTTTTTTTTTGTTTATAGTAACTACATGTATATGCCCACAGATCTAGATGATTGATTGACTGAACCCATTTTCCTGTTCTCTTGATTTGTTTGAACTCTTAAGAACGTCATGGACATGGCCAGACTTCGGAGCCAGGTCTTCAGACATCCAAGCCAGATGTTGTCATCATAAAGGGAGTGAAAAATGTGTTTCTCAAGGTCAGGCCCTCCACAGGTTTCGACCTATGACCTCTGTCCACAGGGCAAAGCTAACACACCCAACCTCCACCCTAGTCTTCTCTCCATTTCTGCTCTTTCTTACTCAGCACACAAGGAGATGATTTCATGAGTACTTCTTTTCTAATGACCTTGAAAACAGCCCTTACCCCACACTTTGCAATTACAGAACCTCCTACTGGCACAAGTTAACGTTACTTGACCTTGAGGTCGCCGATAAGGATAAAAGAACGTCTCACTAGCTGACAATAAAGTAGAAAAGGTTAAACCTGTTTTCTCTGATTTTTGTGTTGCTATCGAGATATTAGAACAGAGCTGTACCATGTTTATCACTGAGTAACTGGTTATGGCCCAGAACAATGATTGGAACAGGCAGCAATTTCTCAAAACACATCCTGGTTCCAAAAGTCTTCTGCCAATCTGCAAAAGGATCCAGGACCAAAGCTGACCTTTGTCTTTCAAACCCTTCCTTGCCACTTGCCGCGTCTCTGTTTGACATAACTGACAACGGCTGTTGAAAACTTACAAGCACATCTCGTTGTAGTAACATCATCTGCGGATGGTGCAGGGGTTCTCATACCAAACAAGAAATCAGAGATTTCAGACTTCGGGGGAAGTATGCAATCTTCGGCCTCCTCAAGTTAAAAGTTAAGTTAAAGTCCTTTCCGCACCAGGTGGTGCATAGGGCGGTGCCAATCTCAGGTTCAGTAGCCCTTGGGCCACACAATCACTACAGCAGGGGGCTAGTCCACTGGTAGTGGTGTGTGTATGTTCAGCTCCCATACTCTTTCCCAAATGCTGAGTGCTATATAAAGCAGAGAAATCAGTATGTACCATTTTTATAGTCTTTGGTATGACTCGGCTGGGGATAGAACTCATGACCTACTGAAAGGCGAGTACTCTACCCACTTGGCCAATTCCCCCATGCTGACCTCTAATTCCTGCTGCCCCACAGCCAGATACTGAGACCTTTGACCTGTCATTCGGCCTGTCAATCTTACCCCCTAAAACACGTGCTGTCAACCTACTCTGTCCAGACAAACAGACATACAAACCTACAGTTCAGCCATCCAAAACAGTACTTCCATACCGGTACCATACAGTGAGTACTTGGACTGGTTGACAAACAAACGTACTGTAACTCAAGTTGTGGGTGTCAACTAAAACTATATATATATAATGTACATTATAATAAAGAGTACTTCAAGTTTTATTTTTGTCATTTCACATATACTTTGTAGTTCTTGAGATATTTGACTAACAATTTGGAGTTTTTTTTAAAGTTCTAACTGTCGTTTCAACTTTGATTGAACTGACCAGTGTCATGTCTATACTTTATCATCTACCAATAAATGCCCTGGGAAACATCACTGTATCAGCTGGCCTGATAGTACTCCCCACTGACCACTTGATAACCCTGAATGATGTGAAAATGGACAGTAAGCATTCATAAACCAGCCGTCGTGATTATAAACAAAATTCTGCTTCCTAAACAAAGATAACATAACGATAACACCATTTAGGTCAAGCTGGGCAGTGACAGGGTCAGATGCAACTGAGTTTAACCATTATACAAGTACTAGACTAAGTATACATGCCAATCAGTTCTGTTATGACAGTTGTTAACTTTTGATGTTTGAATCAAAAATCAAAACAGCCAAGACTTTATGAAAAAAAAGGGCTAAACTTTCATGCTAAGCCAATACTTTATTTGGTTTTGGTTCGGTTTTCTTTTTAATGCCCACGGTCATAATAATGATCATTCTGGCATACTCATTTTCACCTGAGTGAAGTGAGGAAAGTCCTGTAAAGTGCATTTCCCATTAGGGCACAAGATCGGTGACAAGGTGGGGTTCGAACCCGGGATCTCTTGGTTCCAGGCCAAAGACGCTACCCCTATGCCACACTACCCCACCATTTGAGTCCACATTTCTGGTCCTGAATGTCAACTGTAATGAGCAATGCTCTGATTGGATGCTTGACACGAACTTCTCTCAATACTACCTGATTGGAACACTGGTATTCTATTTTTGATCAAGGTCAAACTGACAACTGCCTTATGATTACAGTCTGTACTGATGAGTCTGAAGAACTGTTTAACCTTCTTCTTGCTGCCTAGGGCCTAGGAAAAAAATGTTGTGTCTCCTGTTTCAGTCCTGAAAAAATAAGGGTCAGTAGGTAGGGATCTTTTTTTCTTTTCTTTTCTTTTTAGACTTCAGTGATATCGATATATACAATATGGTTTGACAAAGTAAAACTTGCATGAGGACACTTTTATTTTCAATGTCAATGTTAGAAAACCAAATGTTCAACGTTTTATCACTTACATGTAGGAGTCAGATCATGGAGCTAGAAAAGGTTGATCAGCTCAAAAAATTAAATTTATTTATGTCCCTTGCAGGGGTCCACCCCCTAAAAAAAGTCCAGGGTTGGCAGGTTTTTCTAGGGTTGGTCAAGAAACAGAAAACAATTTTTTTCCTAGGCCTAACCTCATAAGCAATACAGATCTGGAGCCAAATGCATACAAATGTACCTTAGCAGGCTGAAGGTTAAAAGATCCCATGGGTACCATATGCTCCTGTCTAGCTTCTTTCAAATCAATACTCAAACTTGGCAACTCATCAAGGTCAAGTATTTATGACAGTATTCCCAGACCTGTCGTTTTGACTGATGGTAGATGTACAGTATAAGGTACTGCATTTTTCATACACCAACACACCTTGTCTTGTAATTTATTAATCTGTATTGAAAAGAGTTGACTTTTATCAAAAGGGTCCTAGAGTCAATTTATATCATTTCTATAACATGTAACAATCACTGACGTGTTGTAGGTTGGCCAATATCCATTTACTTCAATGTTCATCTGCTTGTTGTTTTTTGCAAGATTAGAATCCAGATGACACTTCTAGATAACCAAATACAATAAAATGCAAATTGTTTTGTTGCATTTTTTTATATACCAAGACATCTTGTCTTGTAATTTATTCAGCTGTATTGAAAAGAATTTACCTTTTATCAAAAGGGTCCTACATTACATGTAGGATACCATATATCATTTCTATAACATGTAAAAATCACTGAAGTGTTGTAGGTTGTCCAATATCCATTTACTTCAATGTTCATCCGTTTGTTGTTTTTTGCAAGATTAGAATCTAGATGACACTTCTTGATAACCTAATACAATTATAAAATGCAAATTGTTTTTTAAGCAGTTAAAAATACATCCAATATAGATCTGTAAGTTCATCTCAACTTGCCTACAGACTTACCTCGAATTGTGAATCCGAAACTTCCGCCCTCCTTCTGCAGACTCAGTTCCACCTCTTTGGTAACCACATTCCCACCTGCCTCTTGTGCTGGAAGGCAAAGGAAGAAAAAAAGAAGAAAAAACATAAATTTTGTCCAGGTCAAAGTGGGTGATAAAAGCAGCCTTCAAAAGGTTTTTTCTGTTTCACAGATCATAAAAAGTACATCAACATAAACCTGTAAAACTAATGCACCCCCATCTGCAAAAACAAACTGTAGATAACACCAAGGTTAAAGAGTTGAAAGCTTGCACAAGCACAAACAAATTCTAACAGCTAAGCATAAAACTAGTCTAAGAAGTCATAAATCCTTACACCGAGCGGGACAGGCCATCTTGTCTTCATCACCAGTACAGGGGAATGGGAAACATTTGATTCGTCCTCTTCTTGACATCGTTCTGAAACGGTGTTTACTTCCACTCATTTTCCTTTATCTCTAGTTTCCTAAGCCTGCTCACTTTTGACCACACCTTGCACCCACACAACTGGGGCTTCTAGCAATGCGATGTCTCCGCAGATGCCTCCGAGCCAGACATGTCATGCACTGACCCTTGGTGAACCCTACCTTGTTGCTTGAGACAACTTGATCTACTTTCGCACATCTGCGTGTGTTTCTTCTGCGTCTTACGCTTTATTTGAACACGGCTAGTAAAACCTGCGGATCACATGTGTCCGAAAAGCCAGCGCTTGTCGTCATATCCGACGATCATACCCGAACGATTCAGGCATTAGAAAAATTACTACGGTTATCTGTTGAACCCAACCTTCACGTTGAATCATTGATTAACTGGGAAAGATGCTCCTGCAGGGAAGCCACCAAAGGGTCAAGGGCTGCGTGCCGGCATTTCTGGCACCGTTATCTGTCTTTGTTTTGAATTCCGTCTGTAAAACTTTGCGCCCTGAGCTGCGTTTCTTGATGAGGAAAAGCTGTGCCAGGCTCCCGATGTGCCTAGAGTTACATGTACAACCACAACACTGATACTTCCCACACCTGCAAACTGCCCCTGGGTTTAAAACCTCTCTAGCTACACTATCCAGGAAAGTACAAAATGTACACGTGCCAGTGTCCATCAATCAAGAGTTTGGACAAGTCAATCTTAAGTTTTCTACATATAACTTACTAGTAGTAAAAAGAGGATACCTTGAAAGTTCATCTTTGTTTTGGTACAAGTCATCCTGAACTGGTTTAAACTGTAACTTTCTCATTCCTTGACAAAGACAGGCCAACTTTTTGTGCTGGAAATTACAATTCCAATTCAACTTCAAACCTGTTTTGATTGTTAAGATAGTTGCTCTTTAAAATCCTCATCCTTTTGAGCACAACTTTTTCAGACGTTCCTTGTCACACGACAAGACACAGGAAGCCCACATTTAGGTACAAGGCTGTTGTTTCACTATTAATAAACTTTGTCTTCAACTTTAGATTTCTATATGTCTGCTTCACTTTTCTTCTGTGTGAAAACTGGACTGTTTACAATTACAGTACATAAGATGACCATGATCTGGTCCTATCTGTGGCCGTCACGCCATCTCTTAACCTTGACCCATTCTGGTTTAGATATACAAGTACATGTAGGGTTACCACAGCACATCCTATCAATCCTATCACTAGAAATAAGCTACCTTGTTCTTTGACACTTGAGACCAGGATTCCTGACAGGAATCCTATAATGAGGAAATGGAGAGGTCTTTGAAGGTGACGTTCAGTCAGTGTCACAGTACATCTACATAGACTCACCTGGACATTCTGTTTTGTTGGATACTGTAAGAATACTGGACACTGAACAAGACTACTTCCTGAGAGGGAGAGAGCTATTTACATCAGGGCCCTTTACCCTTTACTCAACTGAGACATCATTTACTAGATACCTTTGACCCAGAGTGGACCTGACACACTTCAGAGAAGCCATGTGACAAGTATCAGTGGGTCATCAGTCTATTGAAGAAGACCAGAGTGACTGGTCTAAAACTCTAGGTAAGAACAATCCCTTGTGTTGGAACAAAAGTTCAACATGTTTATAGAGTTGAAACTTTTGGTCCTACACAAAAAAGTTCTCTCACCTAGAACTTTCGACCAGTCATTCTGGTCTTCCTCAGTAGACTGACCCAGTGAAGCTTGTGAATTCGGGGGGATTCATTCCTCAGCTAACCGACATCTTGCACACGCAGTCGTCTCTAGACTGACCCAGTGAAGCTTGTCACATGGCTTCTTTGAAGTGTGACTCTAAACATGTAACTGCCAACACAGATGAACTTTCATGATAGTAAAACAAAAGTTGGTACCTGTAAGCGGGATCTCATATTCGACCTCCAAGATGACCTTCTCGCCTGCGTTCTTTAGTAGGTTGATGATCTCATCATGCCGAAGTTTCTCCGTCCTGATCCCGTTCACGGATATGATGAAGTCCCCCACCTCTAAGGCATCACTCCTGAGCACACACAAGAACATGGGATTAACACGTTATTTCTTCCGTGAATAGTTTCATCAGGTTGGTAAGAAACTGAGTAAAGAGACTCTTTTTACACAACCAAGTCTTTTATTCAAATTTCAATGTAAATATTGTACATTTGGGAATGCATTTGTAGCAGCGACATCTGTGCTGCAATGCAATATGAACCAGTCAGAATTGCCCTGAGGAAGGTGACAGATTGAAACGTTGGCTGAATAAAAGACTTGATTGTGTAAAAAGAGTCTCTTTACTCACGTTTATTTCTTGATACCAAGAGGTTTTCTAGCCTCTACCAGGCTTCCAGAAGCGGCTGGAATAAGTAAAAATCAGCAAAATGGACGAATATCCCAGGGGAGTTGGTCCATACTAAGAGAACAGTAAACTGTTTGCTCTCCGTGTAGACCAACTCCCGTGGCATACATGTATTGGTCTATTTGGCCAATTTCTACTCTTTCAAGCCACTTCCCAGAGCCTGGTAAAGGCTAGAGGTTTCCCACTTCTCAGCCTGGGTGCCGTCCTATTGGTACATAATTTGGGGCTTCCATACTAGCTACCTACAAAAGTTCTGGCCAGCGAATGTAAGAAGCCCCATAGCAAATCGGACGATTCCTCATTGAAGCCTTCTTTAATGCGGAATCATCTGATTCCTGAAAGAAGGCTTTTGCTAATCTTCAAGCAGACCTTTTGGTGGGGGTAAGACAGTATCAAATTGGCCAGTCTGTTTCCTTCTGTGGGAAATGGATACAGACTGGCCAATTTGATACTGTCTTACCCCCACCAAAAGATCTGCTCGGAGATTAGGCTTTAGCAAGCAGCATTAGTGTGTAAACCAACTAATAACAGCAGCAAAGCTGAACAATCTATGATTGGACATACATGTACATGTGAACATGACAACACCTACTGTACATGTACATCACGACACCGACACAACACGTTTTAGTAAGAAGGTTGTAACGTACCTAAGCCATGTCTGATACACGCTTGCACATGAGTTAGAGAGATAGTTAGAGAGGAAGAGCAAAATAATTCACACTCAAAGCTTAACAATACATTTCTACAAAATTGTTACAAATAGCGTAGCGTGCGTAGTCCAGTGGTCAGCGATCCTGCCTCTGGACTAAGAGGTTGGGAGTTCGAATCCCGGCTGTTGTCACCTACCCGACATGCACGCTACTGTTTAGGGTCGCAGTCCTTAGGACGAGACGTTAAGCCGTGGTCCACTGTTCATTGTGCTTGTCGAAAAGAGCCAGGGGAATTTTCCTGGTACAATGAACCTGTAAATACTGTGCATAGCATCTGTCTTCTCTGTCATGACCAGTGAAGATTAGCTCTTCAATGAGCTAAACTGGTTTGAGATCACTTTCACTTTACAAGTCACTGATTTCATCATCATCATCTTTGTCAGTTATCCCCTTATTTTCAGGATTATTACCAGTTCTTCAGCATTGTTAAGCTTTGACTGACAGTTCAATTTGCAGAGCACTAAAGGAGCAACAATCACAAGAAACTAAAACCTAAACAAGGTAGAACCTCAGCATAAAGGACAGGCAGAGAAATTATAGACATATTATAAAGAAACAAGACAGTAAGTACTTCTCCTTGTGAATAATGTTCATTTGGTATTTAGTTCCTACAGTCAGTGTAATCCTACGTAAAATCAGTTACACTACAGGAAGTTATTGGCAGATAAACATCATAATCATGGCACATGCCGGTAAGAATACCAATTACCAACATCCCAACAGTTAGGCAGGATGAGTTTAATCTCCAAACAGATCCCTTTCAGTGGCAAAAAGACAGTATCAAATTGGCCAGGCAGTATCCATTAGCCAGAGAAGGTTGCTGGCCACCGACGGGTGGGGGTAGCGACAAAAAAATGGCCATGTATAAAAAGCTAACGATCATTCCTCCACAACCTCTGCTTGGAGAGTAGGATGAGTTAGGGACAATGTTGCCAGTCTCCGGAGTCTAGCTACCTTAGGGACAGGCATTCAACCAGGCATATCTCATCAACTATTCCATATCAATAGCATGCTTGACTGGTAAAGCCCTGCAGCACAAATATGTCTGCTTCTCCAGTCAACCATTTTATACCAATATTGTATTCTAAGTAAAAAAATGAAATCAAATCGTGTTTAAGACCAAATTTGTTAAGCAAAACCAAGGCAATGTGATTGACATTTCTTTGTTAAGTATTACTGGGGAAATTAAGCATTTACCAAAGATTATACAGTGATCACATTGTAAGAGGGTCATCCCCATCATATTTAATACACATTTCAGGCCAAAGTGTTTAAGACCAAATTTGTAAAGCAAAACCAAGGCAATGTGATTGACGCTTCTTAAGTGTTACTGGAGAAATTAAGCATTTCTGAAAGATTAGTACATTTTAAAATGTCGCATTGTGAGAGGATCATCCCTATATGTTCATATCTAATACACATTTCAAAGACACTCTGCGTTTTGTTAGCCTCCATAGCAGGCTTATAGAACTGGGGATTTTGTGGTCTTCGGCTGTTTTCTGGGTAATTCAACCAGGCCAGCTACAGTATGTTGTCTATATGAAATCAGAAAATAGCACATAAAAGCTTCCAAAGACCCTGAATACCCCCAAAACCCCCAGTTTTTGGCATGCTATGGAGGTAAGCGCTTTGTAATACCACGAGCTTATAGCAGGATTCACATGTCTTAATCATAAGAGACCTTTACAGCATCCAGTTCCATAATCATGATAACATACTGCGACTGCTAACTAGCTCTCAGGCGATAATTGATGGATAACCCACAGACTGGATAACCTTTGGAAAAGTCAGGAAACCACCATATGGGAAATGTTAAACGGCCATAGTCCTCCATGGTACATTACCGAACATACCCTTCTGGCTAATTACCGGCGCCAGATGGGTATTACCACAGTAAATCAATCATAAGTAGATTGAATTCAATTACACTTATATTAGGTCGGGATTATATTTTCCGGATCTAGGTCACTCCAGCGGTTCCTTTTACTTTCCTGGCTAATAAATGGTTCGGCAGGACACACATAAAACATTTGCCAGTGACAACAGTTGTTCTAGATAGTCAGTATCCATGCAAAAAAGCAGATGTTTTCTGTTTTTATATTAATAAACTGAGGAACGGTTACAAATACAGTCATGAATTTGTGTAGAATGACTTAAAATTCCTAGCAGATATGCTTCTGGAAAGGGTTGCATAACATAATACAAAATTTGCCAGTGACAAGTTCTAGATAGTCAGTATCCATGCAAAAAAGCAGATGTTTTGGATTTTTTATATTAATCAAATGAGCAACGGTTTCAAATACAGTCATGAATTTGCGTGGAATGTTGGATGTGGAATGTGGAAATGTGGAAAATTGTGGCTGGACACACATACATTTGCCAGTGACATGTGCTAGATAGTCAGTATCCATGCAAAAAAAAAGCAGAAGTTTTGTGTTTTTATATTAATTGAATGAGCAACGGTTACAAATACAGTCATGAATTTGCGTGGAATGTTTTAAAATTGTGGCAGGACACACAAAACATTTGCTGGTAACAACATTCTAGATAGTCAATATCCATGCAAAAAAGCACAATCATGTTCTATGTATTTATGTTGTGCTATCCCTTATTGTTTGAATAATTAAGATATGTTAGGTTTTATTCAAAATTAGGTCTTATCCAACTGTTATTGTTTTTTACTCTCTTTATGTAGTTTGCCATACATTGTACCATGTGCAATCGTCGTGCAATAAAGTTCTATTCTATGTATTTATGTTAATCGAAATGAGCAACGGTTACAAATACAGTCATGAAGTTGCGTGGGATGTTTTAAAATTCCTTGCAGATATGCTTCTGGAAAGGGTAGCACAACATCACACTGGGACGTCGCATGCTTTGCTAATTTTCTACACTCCAGTTCCGCCGCCAAGTCACTTTTCTGCCTGGTGACTTCTGAGTCATCCAACTCGAAAAAGGCTGCGTATTAAACCCTCTGACCCGTAAAATTAATGTGTGATGAAGACTTGTACGCTGCTCCGTTTTTTTAAGTGCAAAGTGCGTCACAGCTAACGCTACAGAATCACTGGGATGCCTTGATGTAGATGATAACGGGCGTTTGTTAGTCAATCAAACTTTAGTTCATGGACTTACACCTGTGAGGACACATCTTCAAGGCTACAGCACTTGTACAATACAGCAATCAATTGCAAACTTGAGTTCACGGGCTACACACCTCAAGTGAGGACACATTTTCAAGGCTACAGCACACTGGTACAGATTCATTCCATTCTGCCCACTTGATTTTATGGGTTACATTTTCTGGAAAACAGTATTAGCCTGGGTGCCATCCAATTTGCTATGGGGCTCCTCCAAGAAAATCTTTTCAGGCCAGAGAACGTAGGGAGCCCCATAACAAATCGGATGGCACCAGGAAGGAATCTACATGGGGGCCCACATGGCCTTATCCCTAGAGTGTAATCGGCTGTTTTAGTTCTTAGTAGAGCGTAGACGGACCGCTCTAATTCAACGTAGAGCGTAACTGGCGCATTTTGCGTAGAGTGTAATTCGTCGTTTTAATTCCACGTCATGCATTGTAGCTACTTGGAATTTATCGTAAAACATATAATGGGGAGGCTTCTTGAATTCAGCGTAATATGTAGCAGGCTCTCAAAATTTAGTGTGGAGTGTTGTTGGGACCCCCCCATGCAGGCCCTCCTACTTGACTGCACATAAGAATCTGTCTTTTCTGTCACAACCAGTAGAACAGTATCTGAACAGTTCATGGAGTTCAACTGGTTCAAGAAAACTTATTTTACCCTTTATTGTACCTTTCTTGGCATTTTATTTTGTCCTTACCTCTGTGCTAGCCCTCCTGGCCTCAGATGCAGCACTCTCGCCCTGCTTCCCTTATCAAGACCACCTGGAGCAACAAGAGGTCACACTAATGAAGTCTTTGACTTTCAAGAGATGACAGTTACAGCGCAACTAAGATCAGAAATCTTTAAAGGTTAAAAATGCCACCTTCTTTAGATGTAAAAGATTTCAAGTGAGCAATCCTTTTGCAAAGATATGTACTGTGATACCAGAACATTGTCATTGGAAAACACCATTTTGCCAATGGCCTTGGTAGTATTACTGTGACCTAGAGGCTACAAAATGTAGACACACGCAAACACACACACAGAAATAACAGTTACTACTAGTTTACATGTAGATTATATACTCTAGGATAATACCAACTTAAGTTCAATATGCTGCTATTTATTTTAAGGATCTCCATTAGTGAGCATAACATATGCATATACTACTAGTATTCTTCCTGGATCGTAAAAACACATATCATTACAAAACTTACAATACAGACGTATATACAATTAATAACTGCGACACACAAAATACTAACATGTAAAAAGGAAAGCAATCTGAAGGCAATAGTGGTCATGACATTCTCTAAAATGTAAACATCAAAATCAAGCTGATATCAGCCAGCTGTAGTTTTCGATTAAGGTCAGCACCTTGGAATAGCTTTCAGGGGAAACAGTTATTGGTAGTATCATCCACATGAAATGGGAATCAAAAACCCAATCATAATCAGGAGGTCTTTGATACAGTCTCTGTCTGGGTTCCAAGTCCAGCCCTGTCTCCTGTTCCAGCCTAATCAGGAACAGATCTGCACAGTGCCTGCTTTCTGGCAATGACTGACCTTGTATTGCAGCATGCTAGCAGGATGTTTCATTCTTCATGAACAGAAACACAAGGTCAAGTAGATTATATTTATAGATATATATACAAACTGTGGACTGTACAATGTATAAAATGTATGGAGGTTTTGTTTTAGGTGTGACTACATTGTGTTTCAGTACTTCCACATGCTAGGCAGATCAGGGATACCGACAGGAAGTTAGGCCAAAGGTCTCAGAAAAAGGTTATCTCATTTCCTCATAAGGCCACACCAATCTAATTAGTTGGTTCTCGGATTTGCCTCTTCATTTTTTTCATTCTGGTTCTGAATCAAGCCAAAAATGCTCATATTTTTCCCCTAACAGTGTTTTGATTGAAAGTACAAGATTTATTGTTTAAATATTAACCCAGCCTTTGTATTGACTTTTTGTGTTGCTCGCATGTACAGTAACTGTTACAATAGTAAGAATGCCCTTATACCAGCTTTATACCCTCCCTCCCCCCCAAAAAAAATTAATCTAATTGAGGAAAAATGACCTCAAAAGCCATAAGGTCAGCGTAGTAATCAGGGGTCTGGAACCTTAATTCCATTTGAACATTTAGACTCCAGGCTACACGGCTTCATGACATAGTTAACCTCAACCAGTCTCAAATAACCTGGCTCCCAAGGATTATTTTCTGGAAATTAAGGGTTTTCAAATCGTCTTGGAAATAAACTTTTCTTTGTGGAATTCCAGAGATACGTGATCACGATTATTGTGTATAAACAACACAGAGACTGTGCAACTATACATGTACATGCAAACCATTGTACATGTACATGTTGTAGTTTGTTATGTTTAGTCATCCTTGTACATGTACATGTATGAGGTGTGAATGTGGGCTGCACCCAGTGCTCTTTTCCAGCCAAGTTTCCGCACTGCAGTTTCTGTAAGATCTGCCAGGGGGCAAATACTGACGATTTGCTGGCAGTACAAATCGCAACGAGTAGATTTTTGTTAAAATAAAAACGAAAACATATTCTTTAAAAATCCGAATTTGATCCATTAACAGTTTTAAAAACTTTTTTTTCATCATTGCATGATGGGCCTTGCAGTGTCCTTAGTAAAAAGGCAGATTAGAAGTCTACAGGAAATATTATTGCAGCAAAAGGGATGGCATGGGAATAAATATGCTACCTCGGTAGATGTTTACACCCTCTAACTTAAGAGTAAGTGCTTTTTTCTATTTCCCGTACTTCCTGTTGGCTTCTGAAGCTCCGCTCATGCCTTGACGCAGTGAACAAGCTTACTTCAGCCTTGAAGGGGCGCATCACATGACTCTGGCCGGCTTCCAACTTGATGGAAAAAAGAAAGCCCTGAAAGCAACCTACGAGCCAGATCTACAAAATCAGCAATAAAGTTGGGTGATACTGGGGAGTTGACGGGAGATAAAGTGATGAAAGGCACCGGGAGGGCCACTGTGCTCTTCATAATGATGTATGGTATCCAATATACCTTCGGCAAACATCCTCCAGCATACAGAAGGGCTAGAAATACATGTACAACTGGTGTAAGCAGTTAGTACAGGTAAAACAGGAGTAACAGTTGTTCAAGACTGTCTTGTATTTTCAAAATGTTGTTCTCTGATGTTGATCTATGGTATCCAATATACCTTCGGCAAAATCCTCCAGCATACCAAAGGGCTAGAAATACATGTACAACCTGTGTATGCAGTTATAGCACAGGTAAAATAGGAGTAACAGTTGTTTAAAACTTGTGTTTTCAAAATGTTGTTCTCTGATGTTGATCTATGGTATCCAATATACCTTTGGCAAACATCCTCCAGCATACTGAAGGGCTAGATCGAAATAAAACATTAGTGCAGGTAAAACAGGAGTAACTGTTATTTAAGAGTCTTGTTTTTTACAAAATGTTGTTTTCTGATAGACTGAAAGGCAAAGAAAATTTGAGTGGTACAGGTAATGTTGATAATTACATGACGTCCTGCAAAAAAAAAAGGATTGGATAAAGGCTAGAAGGCATGGATAAAGGCATGGATAAAGGCTAGAAACCCTGGTGGCACAGAAGGGAATATACAGAATGTACTATCATAATATAAAACAAAGATTCATATAGATAATCCAAATGGATGAATTCTCTAAAGATTCAGACATTTCAGGTGGCGTTCCATTCTCATTTCACTGATGACAGGTACTTAGATGCTATCTGAAACATCTGAATCTTCTGAGAATTCATCCATTTGCTTGATCTCTTTTGTATCCCCTTATTTCAAGCCCTACATGTGATGAAACAGACTGATGGTGGTGAACTAGCGCGGGAGGTTACTTATTGCTTTCAGAAACGGCAATCAGTTCTCTTATGACACGTCGTGGATTTCATAAGCTTTAGGAACTGAGTGCATCAAGGTTGTTGTTCAGCCCACCGAAGAGACAGGGCAGGGCTGTGGAGGTTTTATTGAGGATCAGGGGGTATGGGACGCTTCAAACTTCATGGGGCGTGTAATTTTGGACAGAAGCATTTTCCCTGGAAGAGATGTGGCATGACTGAGGGCCTGCATGCCCTTTTTCGTAAGACGTAATCAGGTCTTTTTAGACTCTGTAATCCATAGGCAGCCTCTGCAAAAATCAACGTAATTCATAATAGTACATTAGCCGCAAATTGTAAAGTCGTAATCAGCTCTGAGACGTTAACGTAATTCGTAATCGGCTGCAAAAATTTTGCGTAATTTGTAATCACTACCCCCCATGCAGGCCCTCATGACTGACTGTCCATCACATGTAAGATCTACTAACATAACTCTGCCAGGTCACGTACACATACAATGTATACCCACCACACTGAAAAATGTGTGTCAAGATATCTCCTATGCAATTCTCTTCGTATAACAATGCACTTCTGTATGCCTAAATTGTACCTTGGGGTAGAAATCTTTCGAACACTCTGCTTTCAATGTGGTAGATATATATACATAGCCCAACTTACCATGTATACCCACCACCCTGAAAAATGTGTCTCAAGATATCTACAATGCAATACCCCCAGAGTGTATAATGCACTTCTATATGGAATGATGCACTTCTGTATGCCTATATTGTGCATACATGTACCTAAGGGGTGCTGCAATGGAAATCTCTCAAACACGCTGTTTTTCTATGTGGTAGATATATATATAACCGAGCAGATAGATGTTAATGGATTTTGTAGTAACAGTAACGGAGACATCTTTATTCCATATTAAATATTCCTATTTGGATATACATGTACCATTACGTAGATTATCCTAAAGCTCCCAATTCATACCCTGTGACTTAACACTCCTGAAAGTCTGTCAATAAGCAGACAAATCTCATTGACATTTCAGAACGTCAAAGTCAGAATCATGATGGAGGGAGCACTTAGTTGTACATCACTAGGCAAAGGAGTCAAGACACAAGTGAAGAAAAAGCTTTACGGATATCCTATATGGGTATCCTAAATCCACCATGACTTCCACAGTCATGACTCTACTGAAAACTGGTGCTTTATGCATCTTGGTCAATCGACCGTGACTTCAACATGACTTCACTGAAATCTGGAGCTATGTATGTACACTTGGTTGATCAACCTTGACTGTACATGTATGCAGTGGATAGGAAAAATTGTGTGCATCATAGGGGATAACCCTTTTTATATCATACCCGGGCCGCAATAACATTCGATAACGGATTCTGGACCGGGCCGCACTTCCGTGGAACAATTCGAACACGTTTTGCCCTAACCGTGTGCGCCGCTTCGAAAATTCGAATACAGAATTCAGACGTTGGAATTGACATTGTTGCATTTTAGGGTTTAGTGGCATCAACTTTTGGCTCATCTTGCATTGAAAGGCGTGTTTTCTTGGGTGGGTATGACATAAATTGGTTTGTGGACCTTCAATTCAGCATGCTAAATATAGAATACAACACGGTGTATTCCGCATTGCCCTCGGTCCTGGCCCTCCCACAAGGCAGATCGCCTGACTCGCGGTTGGGCCGATACCTCGGGCAATACAGAATACACCGTGTTGTATACTATATATATATTTAGCATGCTGAATTGAAGGTCCACAAACCATTGGACTGCATTAAAGCACAGGAAGCGTCTGCCCATCTTTGCCTTGGGGCCAAGACCTGGCGGTGCTTATTGACTGGAATGTTCACTAAGCTGGACGTTTTACAATGTTAGCAGATAAGGATGAAGACAGTGATAATAGGAGGAAGGTCTGTGTTGGCTGAATGGTCTGCGAGACTACTGTCCACACGACTAGGGATAGACAAGTGAGATGGGGGTATGTCCAAGCAGATTCTGCAAGGCCTCATAATGCTTTTTAGCTCCCAGTTCTTGTTACAGAAAATCATTTATGGCTTTCCTACATGTAGTTAGAAAGGCCGTTTGCTCAGTCACTGACAGAAGCTAGAGGATGCTAACTGAAACGTCTGATCATGTCCAAAATCACATCCAGTCGCTTGAGTAACTGCTTTTTGGTGTATCTTATTACCTGGATGTCTAACCTTCATCGACATAGAAAGGCCGTTTGTAAAAATTGGGCAGCTAGTCAGTGTTACAATTTTGCCTTCCAACCTCTGCTTGGAGATTATGGTGAGGTCGTGGGGTCACAGACAAGTCCAGCATTGGAATTATACGGTTCACAGGAAAGAGTCCCAGTGGGATTGTGGTATGCCTCTTCTCCAGCCTTCTCTGCCAGTGCAGTCCTTACAATGCCCTTCATATAAATCTTACCACACTGCTTAATCTGTGATTTCTGAAGGGGGTGACCCGGTCTGTCCAACATGTACTTTGTTACATACATGTATCTTGAAAGTTCATCAAGTTTGAACTGTAATATCCAACAACAACAACAAAAATTCCTTTTACAAAGACTGGAGTTGTACAGTCGAAAATTTGGGTGAGTCCAATTTTTTGTGTTGGATATTACAGTTCAAACTTGTTTCATTATGTAGCTACAATATATGTATCACTGGTCTATGATCGACAAAATTCAAACAAAATACTTCTGACAACAGAGAGGCTATGCAACCCTCTCCCACCCTCCCATTGCATCTGCTGATATTCTCATAGATAGCATAGTATAGGTACACCTGAGTCATTCGTTTTCTCTATAATAACCATTTTTCTTCCCATATCTCTTGACAAACACAGTAGGTACATGCATGCTAGCAGGCTTATAGAACTGGGGGTTTGGTGGTCTTCGGCTGTTTTCTGACCAGCCCAGTTCTAAACGGGGGTAATTCAACCAGGCCAGCTATGTTGTCTATATGCAATAAGAAAATAGCACATAAAAGCTCCCAAAGACCCTGAAGACCCCCAAAACCCCCCAGTTGGCATGCTATGGAGGCTACATACATGTACAACAATTTGAAAGTAGCACAGCGACTTTACCTGAAATCGTGAGCCCCAGGCCGCTGCCATCTTTCTTGGTGAGCTCCACCACCGACACTCCCCTCCGCTCATCTGCGAAAACAACAGACTTCATGTGAGCAGGTACGGCCGACATCCCTGCCCTGGTTTTCAGCTGCGCGTGATACACTGGCCATTTCCCGTGGCCATCCGCATGGATGTGCTGCACTTTCAGATGGGATTGTGTAGATGAATAGGCAGATGGAGACTGTTGGGACGAACGAGACTTTACGCTGCCCATTGTGGCTATTACTGGTACCGTGGCAAATGCTCCGGCTTCACCTTAGCACCTTCTGCATTCAGGAAATGGATTTTTGCTGTGGAAAATGGGATTTACTGGCGACCCTCCCTCACAGGGGTGTCCAGTAAAACACCAGGCAGACCACAAAATGGAGAATTTGACCATGGAGAGTCTGACTCCTTGCTCCCATGTGTTACTGGTCAGGGGAATGGCCACGGTGGTCCACTAGGGACCTCTTGGCGGCAGGCCGCCACAGGTCAACCTAACACACTTCACACTTCACCTTCGGTTTCCTGTTCCAGAAGCTCTTAAGACTTCTTCTTTGAGTCTGAAGAAAAGATTGTGTCAGCATAGACTTTAGGAAGATACATGTATGACAGTGGAGGTGACATTGTGAATTTCAAATTGTATCCCATGCTTTAGCAATGACCATGACCTACAATTTGTACATAACCATAGCTACCAGACTGGCAAGAGGCAAGTATCTTCAGACATCATTATCAACATGAGGAACACATTAAATTACAAGATACCTTGGTACACGTAAATGTACTTTATATTTTTTTTATAACCAGGACCTGGTATCCATTATAGTCTGAATATGCAAACAAAACTTTTTGAAATACACTTTCAAGTCATTATCTAATTGAAACTGTTGGCAAAACAAACTTTACCTTCAGATATACATGTGTATGTAGGTAATGCCATATACAAAATGTATACAGTCAATAATTTGCCAGCAACAAAATATGCCTTTTGTTCAATGCCTGGAGCAGACCATAACTTCATGTAACTGTAATTAGCAGAGCTTCATTCTGAAGTTAATCATAAAAATGATTAGCATGTATACTACAGATTATTACTGCTCTGCTCTCATACATTGTAGCTGAAGGCTACGATTTTTAGAAAGTAACCTTTAATTCTAATTAAAGTCCAAGCTCCACTGACGAGATCTGCTGATCATCAGCGAGTCATCTGAGGTCAGCATCCATTCTAGAGGGCCTGCATGCCCCTTTTTCGTAAGGCGTAATCAGGCCTTTTTAGTCTTCGTAATCCGTAGGCAGCCTCCCCTAAAATCAACGTAATTCGTAATAGTACATTATCCACAAAGCGTAAAGTCGTAATCAGCTCTGAGACTTAAACGTAATTTGTAATCGCCGGAGAAAATGTTGCGTAATTCGTAATCACTCCCCCCCCCCCATGCAGGCCCTCATTCTATATTGTCCCTGGATGGATCAGATGAAACCTTGGCCTTCACGCATTGGTAGATGATGACATTGATTCACAGTTTACTTAATCAAAAGTTTAGCACGATGTCATTTGTCTTGCCATCATTTCCCACACCGATAATTGTCAGTGCTACATGATTGTACACTGTACACTGTAGCTGCCTCCTAACACATTTCCATTGGCACTCCTCATCCCCATGTCATCTGTAGTCCACCCTTTCTCATCTATTCAATAGCACCCTTATGGTTAGGCCTAGGAAAAAACTGTTGTGTTTCCTGTTTCCAGACCGACCTAGCCTCCACAGCAGGCTTATAGAACTGGGGGTTTGGTGGTCTTCGGCTGTTTTAAAAAATGGGGGTAATTCAACCAGGCCAGCTAAGTTGTCTATATGCAATTAGAAAATAGCACATAAAAGCTCCCATAGACAATGAAGACCCTGAAACCCCCCAGTTTTTGGCATGCTATAGAGGCTAGCTACGACCGACCCTAGAAAAAACTGCCAACCCTAGTCTTTTTTTTGTGAATCCAAGCAGGTACATATTTTCTTAGAGCTGATCAACCTTTTCTAGCTCCATCATCTGACACCTGACATGCCTGAGAGATGAAACATTGTACAATCGGTTTTCCAACATTGACATTGAAAGTATAAGTGTCCTCATGCAAGTTTTACTTTGTTTAACAACTATATTGTATAGCTA
>NW_017802380.1:258547-272210 GCF_001625305.1 Branchiostoma belcheri | reverse complement strand
CCTACCCCCCCCCCCCATGCAGGCCCTCATTCTATATTGTCCCTGGATGGAGCAGATGAAACCTTGGCCTTCACGCATTGGTAGATGATGACAATGATTTACAGTTTACTTAATCAAAAGTTTAGCACGATATCATTTGTCTTGCGATTATTTCCCACACCGATAATTGTCAGTGCTACATGATTGTACACTGTAGCTGCCTCCTAACACATTTCCACTGGCACTCCTCATCCCCATTTCATCTGTTGTCCACCCTTTCTCATCTGTTCAATAGCACCCTTATGGTTAGGCCTAGGAAAAAAAATGCTGTGTTTGTTTCCTGTTTCCCGACTAACCCTAGAAAAACCTGCAGACCATTGTCTTTTTTTTTTTTTGGTGAATCCAAGCAGGTACTTATTTTTTTGAGCTGATGAACCTTTTCTAGCTCCATGATCTGACACCTGAGAGATGAAACATTGTACAATCGGTTTTCCAACATTGACATTGAAAGTATAAGTGTCCTCATGCAAGTTTTACTTTGTTAAACAACTATATATATATATATATATATAATGTGTCGCTAGCCAAAGTAAAAAGAGAGAGAGAGAGAGAAAGAGAGAAAGAGAGAGAGAGAGAAAAGATAATCCCTACCTACCGACCCTAATTTTTTCAGGACTGAAACAGGAAACACAACTTTTTTTTTGTAGACCTTAGATACAGCCTTGGCCTTCTTGCAATGACACATTGATATGCCTGTACATGTGCCTCAATCAGTAGCTACCATCTGTCTTGGCCACCATTCCGTATAACACCTCTGATATTTGACATTTCTGCATGCAGTTGCCTCCAAGCATAGCCCATTTGACACCTATTCTACTGTCCCCGACGGTTACATGCAACCTTGGCCCATTTCCCCACTGGCATATTGATATGCATGTACATCTCTATCAGTAGTTAAACAGGCTAGCGTGCATCTTGCCATCATCTTGTGTAACATTACTGGCAGTGAACAAAATACTTTTTTGAACCAGGTTGTCCAGTGGCAAAAATTAGGTTGCCAATCAGAATTTTAGGTTGCCCCATCTATAAGTTACTACTTTCCTCAAATTAAGTTACATACAAAAGCTTTGACAATATTCCTAACAGCCTTTAGTAACTTAATTGATACTAGTAAAAGCCATTAATACCTAAAATTAAAAAGCATCTGCCGGCTACAGTGGTGCTAGCCAAGTGGGCATTCTTAAAATCCAGGTAATACATGTACACTGGGCTAACTTGGTTCAAAAATTAGGTTCCCCCAAGTAAAACCAGGCAACCAGGTATTTTGCACGCTGACTGGTATTTATCAATACTACTTGGAGTTCCCCCCATAGCCTTTTCCCCACTGGCTTATTGATAAACTGATGCTTCACTCAGTAGCTATCATTGTCTTGTAACAGCACCAATATTTGGCAATCCTGCACGCAGTTGCCTCCAAGCATTGATGACCCCTTTGAAACTTTTTTCAACAGGATATCATTTGTCCAGACATCATTGTCTTGTAACAGACCGATTTTTGGCAGTCTTACATGCAGTTACCTCCAAGCATAGCCCCTTTGATTGAAACTTTCGTTATCCTCAAGTCATTTGTTGTCTGCCTCGACTTGTTTCCCACAATTATTTGTCCCTAAGTTAGACATAACCTTGGCCTTTTCCCCACCAGCATATTGATAAACTAATGCTTCACTCAATTGTCTTGTAACAGCACCGATATTTGGCAGTTTTACATGCAGTTACCTCCAAGCATAGCCTCTTTGATTGAAACTTTTGTTATGATATCCTCAAGTCATCTGTTGTCTGCATCTACTCATTTCCCACAGTTATTTGTCCCCAAGTTACACACAACCTTGGCCCTTTACCTATTGGCATATTGATAAACATATGCTTCACTCAGTACTTAAACAGACTATCCTTTGTCCTGACATCATTGTCTTGTAACAGCACCTATATTTGGCAGTCTTACATGCAGTTATCCCCCTCCAAGCATAGCCCCATCGATTCAAATGATATCCTCAAGTCATTCTGTTGTCTGCCTGTACTTGTTTCCCCAAGTTACATATAACCTTGGCCTTTTCCCAAAAGCATATTGATAAACTGATGCTTCACTCAGTAGCTATCATTGTCTTGTAACAGCACCAATATTTGGCAGTCTTACATGCAGTTAGCTCCAAGCGTAGCCCCATCGATTCAAATGATATCCTCAAGTCATTCTGTTGTCTGCCTCGACTCGTTTCCACAATTATTTGTCCCCAAGTTACATACAACCTTGGCCTTTTCCCCACCAGCATATTGATAAACAGTGATGCTTCACTCAGTAGTTTAATAGGCTATCATTTGTCCTGACTTTATTGTCTTGTAACAGCACCAATATTTGGCAGTCTTACATGCAGTTAGCTCCAAGCGTAGCCCCTTTGATTGAAACTTTCGTTATCCTCAAGTCATTTGTTGTCTGCCTCTACTCGTTTCCGCAATTATTTGTCCCTAAGTTACATCTAACCTTGGCCTTTTCCCCACCAGCATATTGATAAACAGAAGTCTCAATCAGTACTTAAACAGGCTATCATTTGTCCTAAAAACATTGTCTTGTAACAGCACTGATATTTGGCAGTCTTACACGCAGTTAGCTCCAAGCATAGCTCCTTTGATTGAAACTTTCGTTATCCTCAAGTTACAAATGTATCTGTTGTCTGCCTCTACTCATTTCCACAATTATTTGTCCCCAAGTTACACACAACCTTGGCCTTTTTCCCCACCAGCATATTGATAAACAAATACTGATGCTTCACTCAGTCGTTTAACAGGCTATCATTGTCTTGTAACAGCACCGATATTTGGCAGTCCTACATGTAGTTACCTCCAAGCATTGAAACTTTCGTTATCCTCAAGTCATCTTTTGTCTGTGTCTACTTAATTCCACAGTTATTTGTCCCCAAGTTACACACAACCTTGGCCTTTTCCCAACAGCATATTGATAAACAGATGCTTCACTCAGTACTTAAACAGGCTATCATTTGTCCAGATATCATTTTTTTGTAACAGCACTGATTTTGGCAGTCTTACATGCAGTTAGCTCCAAGCGTAGCCCCTTTGATTGAAAGTTTCGTTATCCTCAAGTCATTTGTTGTCTGCCTCTACTTGTTTCCCACAATTATTTGTCCCCAAGTTAGACATAACCTTGGCCTTTTCCCCATCGGGCATATTGATAAACAGATGTCTCAATCAGTACTTTACCACAATGCCATTTGTCTTCCCATTCATATTTCCTGTACAAGTATTGATAGTTAAGGCATCCAGTGCAGCTTTACAATGTAAGTGCTTGGAACCCCAATTTTTCAAAGAAAATATTCTAGCCATTTATCTACTTACTGAGTTGAAACCACACCGTCCCAATGTATATTGCTCCTCATGGAGCAAAAATTCCCCAAATTCTGACGGAAAATGGTTACTGGAAGGCCCCTGGCTGATTTTCAGGGTACCTCACGGAAAATAAAGGACTCATCTTGGAGCTTATTTCTGCAGTTTTAAAAGCCCAAAGTATGAAATACTGACTCAAATGTGCTGATGTGAAGCAGTATGTGTCAATATCATAAAGATTGACATATTCATGATCAGAATATTTCCAGTTTTGCTGCCCTGAAATCGCATTGGATGCCTTTAACAAGACAGACCGATAGGTTCTAGTTCCAGCATGTTTGCAGTAAGTACCTGGGATGAGTTCCCCTCCACAGGGCAGGTCATCAGTCAGGAAGGCTGGCTTCTTGGAATAGTCCCCATCCTCTGTAGCAAACAAATAGATCAACAGATTAGAGACACATTACAATATATTAACATACATGTACATGTACAGTATACGTCGATGAAGGTTAGACATCCAGGTAATAAGATACGCCAAAAAGGAGCTACTCTAGCAACTGGATATGATTTTGGAAACGGCACTATCCACTAGACAAAAGCTAGTGGATACTAGCTGAAACGTCTGACCATTTCCAAAATCATATCAAGTTGCTTGAGTAGCTGCTTTTTGGCATGTACTGTACAGTATATATAGTCGAAAATTGGTCCCAATTCAATTTCTTATGTGTTGGAAGTTAAAGTTTAGCCATTTGTCATAATGAAGTATAACTACACAGATGAACTTTTGTGCTAATACGGTATATATCATTATATAGACTACATGTACATACTCCAATGCAACAACAAAGTCTATGATTTTTTGGCTACTGGTACTGCAAATGTAGACATCCAGAAAATCTGCACTCAACTTCACTAATGAATAACTCCCTACACCTACATGTAGACAAAACTAGAGCTTACTTTTGAGACATTTTAGATTTTAGAATGTCATCTAAGAAGTTGGCTCTGATTTTGAACAGATGTAAGTAATCATATGGGTTAGTGAAAAAAAGACATCTGGTCAGTTAGGTCTAGCTTTTAATTAGGCTATTAGGTTATTCTCTAATAACTACGGGTAATTAGTAGATATCGATTTGTGCAAACATACATGTGTAGCTTTGACCATTATGCACATGAAAATCATACTGTTATTGCAGTTATTTGTACCAAAGTGCCGTATTATAACTTAATTTTAAAAGATAATCATATTTGGGGCAATAAAATATGATGATGTCATCCATATGGTCCATAAAATCATATTCATGACCCTTTTGTACCCATGTATCAATATTCAGTACAACTACAGTTCTTTCTAAATTTCTTTGTGTCAAAATGATGGAAAGTTAAAATGCCAAATTAGCCAGCGAGGAAACATTTAAAAGGTGATTGACCGTTTGGTATCTGACATGGTCTGTGGTTACTAGTATATGAAGTATGATTTCATTTTCAAGGCCTAGCCAGTAAGGCAGCACTCGATGGGCACCCAGGGACACCTATCATGTATTGGTTACGGCGAAGTGCAATTGTTTCAGACTCTCCTTGCTTTTATACCTTCAACATCACGAAAATAAGATTGTAGGTTTTATAACAGTTAATTTAAGGTTGGAAAAAGACATAAGACTAGAGTAAGATAGTTTTAGGAGTCTATAACGCATTACGTAGAATCAAAACGGTAAATTACATTCAACGCAAAAAGTACCAATTACACTCTATGTTGAATTAGAGCGGTCTGTCTATGCTCTGCATAGAATTAAAATGACCGATTGCGCTCTACGGAAGAGGGCATGCAGGCCCCCATGAAAGCTTTAGGTAGGTATATATACACCTGTAAAGTGTTGTAGTATTCTAATTGTGAAACTTTCACAGTGGTTTTACTGTCACGTTTTTCAGTGAGCTCTCCACAGTACACTTCAAATTCATGCCACCAAACATTTCTTTCCATTTCCTCTTAGTCTTACCAACGAATAAAAACCACCACAAAAGCTTCACAATTTAAAGTAATCTTGATACTAGAAACTAGCCTCTCTCTCTAGCTCTACATTTTACATTCACCAGAAACTGAGTGCACCAAGGTAAAGACTTCCCCTCAGTCTCTGTTTATAAGGTAATCTTTGACCATGACCTCTTCTTTCATGACCTCAATGAAAAGAGGGTGATTTGAGTATGTGTATCAGGAGTCAGAAGTAAACAAAGGCTCAAACAAACTCCTGCAATTAAATGTGCAAAGATTGAGTGTAACAAGTCGTTCAGTGTGATATAACTAGCTTCTGCCATGCTCCGTACCTGCAAAGCTGGTGTGTTATGCCGAAGGGCGGTTATGCCGGCTATACAGATACAGATACAAACAAACATTATTATAATCTTGCAGTTTGCAATTTTTTTTAAATCTGAGAAACAACAAATTATGTTGGTGTGGCGGCCCTATACCATCATCATCATCATCCATTGCATTCTGTGTCTACAGTCGTGTGGAAATGTCCTGTAGCCGCATTCAGTCTTTCTTCATCTCTTTCCACTGTGTCTTCTGCCTCGCGAGCTCTCTCTGTGGCCCTATACTATAGCTACAGTTTAATGTAGAAACAGCTAGTGCTGCCAATCTGCCCCTGGCATGAGGCAGGGTCATCATGCCATACAGCCACTAAATGGGGGATGAGCACCACAACTATGTAGGGCAATTATTTGCCATGTCATGTCTGACCTCTCCAGGCTAAGTGATGACCCGTCAAATAACTGATATCAGGGAGAAGGCCCGCTGTCAAAGGCCCTGAGGAAAACATTTAGAGGATGTTTACCAGGAGAAGTGACCTGCATGTATGATAAGAATCCAGGGTTATCTGGTTTGGGATCATAATGTGAATTTCTGTTGACCACTGTCTTGATACTAGCAGACAGAGAAATGGCCTAAGCGGTCAATAAAGATTCAAGAAAACGATTCAAGAAAACATTCCAAAAATGTGTTTGTCAACATTGATAAGGATGAGGAGCTAAGAATCCAGGGTTATCTGGTTTGGGATCCTAATGTGAATTTCTCTTGACCACTGTCTGACACTAGTAGATAGAGAAATGGCCAAAGCCGTCAATAAAGATTGCGTTGAAGAAAACATTCAAAATGTGTTTGTCACATTGATAAGGAGCTAAGAATCCAGGGTTATCAGATAACCCTGGTTTGGGATCATAATGTGAAATTTTGTTGACCACTATCTGACACTAGCAGATAGAGAAATGGCCAAAGCCGTCAATAAAGATTGTGTGGAAGAAAACATTCTAATATCATATGTGTTTGTCACATTGATAAGGATGAGAGGCTATCTGATCATGTGAAATGACAACAGGATTCAACATCTCCCTGGACTAAACGATGGCCAATTTGGTAACCGATATCAGGAAAAAGGCCAGTGACCCTGAAGAAAACGTTTTGAGGATGTTAACAACAAGGAGTGATGCATTATATAGTAGAGGGGATTCATTCCTCAAGCTACCGACATCTTGCACACGCAGTCGTCCCTCAGTAAGACATCTGGAGCCGCATAGTTTCCGTTTAGAACTTTTATTCAGCCTGTCACACGTGTAATAAAAGTTCTATACGGGAACTATGCGGCTCCAGATGTCTTACTGAGGGACGACTGCGTGTGCAAGATGTCGGTAGCTTGAGGAATGAATCCCCTCTACTATATACAACAAGGAGTGATGCATGATAGATATCCTGGCTATCTGGTCTAACATCATATGAGAAATTCCACTAAGCAGTTATTTACATGTACATCATGAAAAGTTTTGCAGGAGAAACCATTTTGAGCATGTGCTTATCAAATCTAATCATTCAGTGATGGATAATTAAAATTAATAAGTATGATAAATATAAGGAGATATCATACAAGAAATTATATTGGCCATAGCACTGACCAACATGGAAACATAGTTGAAAACCATAGCCAAGCTACGATACGAGACTATTGTACATCATGTATGCCACAAGTTATCACCATCAAAATGTAATTGCCTCTGTTAAAATCCTGTTACGTCACACGGGGTGTAATCGCATGCACATGAGCATAACGTACACGTAGGTGTTACAGTATCACTATGTGTGTGCGTCACTAGTTAATGGAAAGTCACACACACATTAGATCTAATCCTCTTATAGCCTGTGTTCCGGGAAGAAATTATTATCACCCTACCACATCTATAGTTTCTTGGAACAGAGGAAATAGCGCACATCGCGACGCACGCGCCGCAAAGGTCAACGCTATCAGTCCTCGTATGTAGGGCGGCGTAAATGAAGTTTGTCTGGAACTTTTTACAACATTCATTCATCAGCTCTCCCAGAAATATCAAGGGAGTTTTTCTTCCTAAGTTCAGTGGGCAATAGAGCGATTGGAGGAAAGGCTTCCAGGGGAACAATATTGGCTGTGGTCAGGGCTAACCTTGAACCTGAGGGTTCAGAAAGCTTTTAAAGCCTCCTCGCTTGAGTGAATCTTTGCCGGGAGACAATAAGATGGAGTCAACAGGGAATTGGGGTCTCTGATTGGAGAAGAGTGTGTAATGCTGAAGGGAAGTTAAAGGCATCCAGTGCAGTTTTTAGGGCTTGTAAACCTGATTTTTCAAAGCCAATATTATAGTCAATAATTAATTATCTACATACTGAGTTGAAACAATACTGTCCCAATGTTTATTGACCCTCATGGAGCAAAAAAGTCCCAAAAATTCTGACAGAAAATGGTTACTGAAAGGGCACTTGGCTGATTTTTAGGGTACCACCCAGAAAATAAAGGACTCATCCCGGGGCTTGTTTCTGCAATTTTAAAAGCCCAAAGATTGAAATATGCTAATGTGAAGCAGTATGTGTCAATATCATAAAGATTTCTTTATTCAGAATATTTCCTAGCCTGGGCACCATCCTACTTGTATGCCGGGGCTCCCACACTCGCTTCCCTATACTTCTTAGGGAAGCGAGTGTGGGAGCCCCGGTATACAAGTAGGATGGTACCCAGGCTAAATATTTCCAGTTTTGCTGCTCTGAAATCGCATTGGATGCCTTTAAACAATGCAGCTACTGACGGATGTGATGATACAGATAAGATATGTATGTCTGGTGCTCCAGGCAAAAGATATCATTGTAATATCTCAGACACAGGCTTTTAATGCATGCTATGTCTCCTGTGAATTCTAATCATCATACTAAGTCTTTAATATCATATACAAATGTAATGCCTGTTCTTATTAACAAAGATATCAGACTCATTATGAGTGTATCATACTGTATTTAATAATTTGTGATGCATTATATTAGTAACAGTTATTATGCAATAGTCATCATGCTACTTGCTAGGTCTTTAACATATAGTGCCTTTTCTTATTAAGATATCAGACTCATTATAAGTGTATCATACTGTAATTAGCAATTTGTAACACAATGTATTTGTAACAATTATTATGGAATAAAGATACTAAGCCCTTAGTACATGTAGTGTCATGATTCAGGATGAAACAAATGTAGTTTAACTTTAAAAAAAACTGTCTGGCGGAGAGATTAGGGGGTAAAATTACACGCCATTTTCTAGTCTCAGTTCCGTGACTTCCGTCTAATTTTATGTTTATGTCCACTTCAACTTACACTGTGACCATTTTCTAGTCAAGGTCCATCCAGGTTTTAAGTTTATGTCCACTCTAACAAGTATAGAGCAACTTAAGGTGCAGAAATTGACCATTCAGACAAGCAATTTTCTGGCTACCCTCACAAAGTGCTGCAATGAAACTGGCTTAAGGCTAACAACCTATAGTATGGACCATGTGTGCTGCATCCTTCAACAGGAGGGCTAGTATGGCTACATTGTACCTAATACATGTACATGTACCAGCCAGTTACAGTCAGTGCTTGGGTCACACCATGTTAGTTAATTCCTCAGTTCTCTCAGACATTTTAAAATCTAGCAAGAGGTTAGGACAAAGTAGAGGGCTGGATGGAAACCTTGAGCCTGGCTACATTCACTGTGCCAGGCTCTGAAACTGTATGTACTACCTTGAAGGTACAGACTTTCCTCTCAGATCTGTCAATAAAAAAGTGTCATTCTTGCAATTCAAGAATATTTTTTTACATCCGAGAACCAACAAATAATGTTGGTGTGGCCTTATGCTTCAACTTGAAAAAACATCAACACCATCAAAATAAGCAATACCCATTTAATGTATACTACAATACAAGAGGTTTGTCTGTACATGTAGCCTCTACCAGGCACCACGGATCGCTGGAAAAATAGTAGAAATTGGCCAAAATAAAGGGATAGTATACCAGAGAAGATCCCGGGCCATAGAAGATCCAATTTTGCCCATGGCTGTTTACTTCGGCCAATTTCTACTATTTTTCCAGCAATCCGCGGCGCCTGGTAGTATGTACATGTACTTCTTCTTGGACCCGCAAAAAAGTGCAGTCATGCTCAACTGGTCAAATAAATCATGTAGACAACGACCATCACGGAAAGGCATCATGACCTGTAATTGCGTTTGGAAACATCAACGCCATCAAAATAAGCATTACCCATGTAATGTACACTACAATTATACAAGAGTTTTGTACTACTAGTTTGAACCTACAAAGAAAGTGCAGTGATGCTCAGCTGGACAAATAAATCATGTAGACAACGACCATCGGAGAGGCATCATGACCTGTAATTGCGTTTGGGTTCCCTAATGAAGTGTTTCCAGTCAGTGTCACAAGTCTCCGTTCAGGGCAGCTGATTGTTATTTCCCCCAACTAGCAGTGTCTCCCTGATGGCACAACCTCAGACATTTCCAATTACCGACTTCTTTTATGGCTTTCGGCTTTCGAAACACAGGCAACCGTGACCTCCAACTCTTGTAAAGAGAGGAATTCAATGGTTTTTGCCTGAATTGCATATTATAATATTCTGTATCTGTATCGGTATAGCAGGTATAACCGCCCTTCGGCGTAACACACCAGCTTAGCAGGCACGCGCACGGCGGCAACTAGCTATATCACACCAATCTTTGCACATTTAATTGCAGGAGTTGTTTAAAGCTTTCTAGTGATGATGCCCCAACTGTGCTTGGTGGCAATGAGTTCCAGTCTACGATAGTTCTGGGGAAATACGAGTTTTTGAATACCTCAATTCTTGGTTGATAACTCTGATATTTGAAGGCATGACTGTTTCTTGTTCTTTTCTGGGCTGGTATCAGATTATAATATTGGAGAAGGGGGCTTCTACATTTAGATACAAGATGACTTAATTCGTTTTTGCAGTGTGTATAACACTGAATTAAAATCGAATTTACATGTAAAAAAAATGGTTGCAATAAATTAACTATTATCATTAAAAAAATGTACGCAGTTGTATGATGTACATGCCTATAGTTATATACAAACAGGTTAAGCCTTTATGTCCTACAAAATTACTAAAGACAGATTGGTACAATATATAAATTTTACAGTGCTTATTTCATGCCAAGACCATGCTGGTTGAGCAACTTGATCATATATGTAGTGTACTAGATTTTTTATCCTCAAGCAGATGTTAGGGTATAAAATCGTATCTGATATGCTGGACAGTTTTCTAGATTGTGAAAAACAACAGATCATAAAACTAAATTATATTCTTTGCTTCATTATGATTTTCTACTCCAACATTTGCTTATTCTACATTCACAGAACATGGCTGCTCTAGACCCCCCGTCACATTTGAGGGAAATGTATGCAGCCACACGTCTACAAAAATACAAAAGAGTATAAGGGCAGGTACAACGATGACAACTACAAAAATTCCAGTGTATGTTTGCATTTACGTATGGATAATTCTTATAAGTTATAAATATAAGACTTAGTGCTAACTTCTTCAAGTCTTGTTATAGGAAATCATGTTTATCACGCTTCAATTAATAGACGAAAATAAGACCATAATGACATGGATAAGGACATAGATGTAATTTGCAGTAGTTTGCTAATACTATAATAATATGCTTAAAAATACAAGTCTTAGCGTTAACTTGTTAGACTAGAGGAAATTATGTTTATCACACTTCAATTAACTGGCATAATTAAGACTATAATGACATAGATAAGGATACATGTAATTTGCAGGTATTTGCCAATAGATTGGTTTATCAAGAAACTGTATGCGACAGACATGACTTAAATGCGATTACCAATGATCCAGCATCAGTTGCGTAATCTTATTTGACTATTACGTTACGTAACAGCATTGAGAATGCCAGCCCACGAATTGTGAGCCAACATCATTCTTCACCGGCAACATTCTTTACTGGCAAAACGACAGTCACACATATGCATTCACAACTACACACACATACACTACAGGGCTCAAAATTTGGGAAATAGGTGCACTGGTGCACCCAACCTAAAAAATTAGGTGCACCAAAAATTTTTTACTTTTAGGTGCACCATATAAAACAAAACCTAATTACAGATCTTACTGCTCCTCTTCTGAGCTTGAACAACGATTTTATTTGGAGAAGTACTTCAACAAAGTTTTTATTATTTTCTGACACTTAGATGACAACAATATCCTGCACACTATTATACAGTTGATATGTACAAAAATTCATACCTACAAAAATATTTGGGTGCACCCACAGAAAAAAAATGGGTGCACAGCTCCAATTTTGGGTGCACTAAGGTGCACATGCACCCAGTATTTCAAGAGGGCATGCATGGGGGGGTAGTGATTACGAATTACGCAAAATTTTCGCTGCCGATTACAAATTACGTTTAAGTCTCAGAGCTGATTACGACTTTACGATTTGCGGCTAATGTCCTATTACGAATTACGTTGATTTTTGCAGAGGCTGCCTACGAATTACGGAGTCTAAAAAGGCCTGATTACGCCTTACGAAAAAGGGCTTGCAATTTTGCAGGCCCTCTTTCAAGCCACAGCTACACACACATACACTGACTATCACACCAGATCACACAATCAATGGGAACACGTTTTGGTGCATCCCACGTAAGTCTGCAGATCAATGAGCTCACGGAAGGAAGCAGTCCATCTTCTCCTACAGGCAATTTCACAACTTCCTCCAGACATTAAAGTGCCTGTACATCTGTCAATAAGGTACCAGTGACGGCCACTACTACATTTAGGTATAGCACAGACCCTCTGGTCATAATGCATCAATTTTACACCATTAAGGGTCCATTAACCCCTGGCCTTTAATGGACGCCCAGCAGCATCAAACTTGTGCTGGTAACCTGTCAACTCAAGTGTGATAAAATGTATAGGGTCTACCTTTTCTGTATTAGACATGACTTGTTCGCAGTCAGTGAATACCAACTACATGCACAGTATCTAGGTCACTGTTACAGGTACTGTACAACAGCTTTTCACGGGTCCCATTATAGAAAACTTAACTGGAATTCAGGGTCAAGTTCTCCAATCATCAACTGTCAATAACATTACAAATTGAAACTTGAATTGCGTAAATGTACATCCAAAGTACATTTTAAGTGCTTTTCATGTGCCTCATCATAGAAAAATCAACTGAGATGCAAGGTCAACTTTTCTTACTTAAATGGAGAGGAAATTATTATATTACTCACAGTGTTATTAGAATATTTAGTTCACTGTTATACATATACATGCCCGCATTCTCTTTTTAGCGAACGCCCACGAAAGCCCAAAAATTGTCGCACGAATCTTAAAAATTTTTGTGTGGTCATGTCCAGAGTGTGCTCCCGGGTGTCCATGCCAAGTTTGAAGCGAATCCATCGAGCCGAACTTAATTAAATCGAAATTTACTGGTTTTTTTCTCTTCTTTGCGAACGCCCACTTTACTTCCGGGTTCGCTGCGAACGCCCACTACTCTTTGCAAAATTTCGGCCCTCGCGCAACGCCGGCAAAATCCACCACCACAAATATGTTCCTATATGCCTCCCCTGAATTTCTGACAAGTTTCCGTGCTTTACGAGCTTTTAAAGTACCCATTTTTTGACAAAATATGCGCTGCGACGAGCTCGCCGCCTCGGCGTATACGTTTCACTTGGTCACATGACTTGCGGTCGGGGACTGTTCGATAATTTCATGATCAGCGGGAGGGAGGACAGGAAGGGGCAGAAAAACGCAATCTACCGCACAAAGGGGGGCAGAATTTCGTGTTTGTAACATCAAACATAAATGATTTCCTTTCTTACATAATTTTCACCTCGGTTCTAGTAGTGACACCGCCGAATAAAGTACGCACTTTTGAAAACTTTTCAAAATACAAAAAGTACCTTATTTCTGAG
>NW_017802380.1:233585-258527 GCF_001625305.1 Branchiostoma belcheri | reverse complement strand
ATCTCGTTTAGTAAACTACTGCTCATGTCACAAAATCAAACGAATAAAAACTTTCCAGCATTGAATGCTTCTGGCCGCTTGCTTCCCACGTTGTGTTGTCAAGACGACGGCACGTCCTGATCAGACACAGCGGCGTCACGCCCACAGCAGCACGCGCACGGGCCCCACCCACCCACCCACCGGCGGGCAGCAAAAGATTTCAAAGACTTCGCCCAAAAACCCTATCATTGTAAGGCCATGCCTTGTACATCTACCCATCATTTTAACGTAATACTGGCTGGTATAGTCCCGCTACAAAATAATTTTCTGTGGCATTTGTTTATATTTAAATAGATTTGTGATACGAAGTAAAAAGATTTGTATCATTTGAACCTTTGTAACGGCATGGCTATAACATTTGTTGAAGATTTCTGTGTTTAACTATAGCCGAAAGTGCATTAGAACTGACCATCAGTTGAAGCGCAACTGTCATGTTATACTAGTAACGTTATTCACTACGTTACGACGACTTGCGGACCATTTTAAATCTTACCATCTTACCACTCATAAATCTATTTAATAGAATTGCGTTCATACTTACGGGGGTATTTATTTTCGGCCGGGGATCCACTGAGATATCGGCGGCTGGCTGGCGACCATCCCGTCAGCATGACCGAGCACCGCGACGTGAGTGACCTAGATTATCTTACCTTGTGTCTTCTCGTTTTACCGCAACTTCGTGTCAATATCGACGATACACACATGAAATACGTTCATTTATTAAAGTTTAACTTTATTTTCACGCGTCAACATTATCATCCGACATTTTATGTACGAATCGATGTAGTGCAATTCTCCTTGCCGGTTTTCGCTATATTCGTCGGTAGTCGTTGGATTTGTCGGGGAAAACCTCAAATAAGGTACTTTTTGTATTTTGAAAAGTTTTCAAAAGTGCGTACTTTATTCGGCGGTGTCACTACTAGAACCGAGGAAAATTATGTAAGAAAGGAAATCATTTATGTTTGATGTTACAAACACGAAATTCTGCCCCTTTTGTGCGGTAGATTGCGTTTTTCTGCCCTTCCTGTCCTCCCTCCCGCTGATCATGAAATTATCGAACAGTCCCCGACCGCAAGTCATGTGACCAGGTGAAACGTATACGCCGAGGCGGCGAGCTCGTCGCAGCGCATATTTTGTCAAAAAATGGGTACTTTAAAAGCTCGTAAAGCACGGAAACTTGTCAGAAATTCAGGGGAGGCATATAGGAACATATTTGTGGTGGTGGATTTTGCCGGCGTTGCGCGAGGGCCGAAATTTTGCAAAGAGTAGTGGGCGTTCGCAGCGAACCCGGAAGTAAAGTGGGCGTTCGCCAAGAAGAGAAAAAAACCAGTAAATTTCGATTTAATTAAGTTCGGCTCGATGGATTCGCTTCAAACTTGGCATGGACACCCGGGAGCACACTCTGGACATGACCACACAAAAAATTTTAAGATTCGTGCGACAATTTTTGGGCTTTCGTGGGCGTTCGCTAAAAAGAGAAACCCTACATGCCCAGTAAATTCTAAGTATTTTTCATGTGTCCCATCACGAAAATAAAGCCATTTCCTGGCTTTCTGTGAACTCTCAGTGGCTGAAATGTAGCGCCAACGTCTCCTTTGTCAGACGATAAAACACGTATGTATTATTTCCGCTATAACAGCGTGCACAGTGCAGCCAGAATACTAACTACCTAAGGACAACCAGGGCTCAAAACTTTGTCCCGATGGCCAGTTACCACTAAAGTTTAAGCTGGGACGACTAAAAAGACAATTTGGGACATTTTTGGGGAAAATAAAAACATAGTCAACATCAGCATGTCTGCCCTTCTTTTGTTTGGCTCCAGAAAAAGCTACCCCAAATTTCCCGTTTACTCTATAATTATACCGTGCCTGGAAGTCAGACTGTAAGCAAAATAAAGTTGACTTCAAGTTCACTTCCTGAAAAGCAGGTTGGGACAGTTCATCCTCACTTTGAGACAATTGAAATTTATTTTTGGGACAGTGCAGGGACAATAGTAGAAGAAAAGTTAATGTCGAGGCCTGACAACACCTGGTGTTTTTCATGCGTTCTCTTTGTGGGGAGATAAAAACTTGTACTGGTTACCTGTGAACCCCCAGCACTTAGATAGAAGGTTAACGTCTCCATTATCAGACCATAAAACTTGTCCGGATGATTTCTGCTAATGGCGTGGGCTTTGCTGTTGGAATACAAATGTACTTCAAGAAACATGGATGTTTCTACTTGTACATTTGAACTTTTCATATATACAGTGTATACCTCCTGTCCTAAGGCACTAAAAATATGTCATTAGATTATGAATAAAAGATACTATCCTATCAGTATGTGGTGCATGACTTCCATGATTCAATGACTTTCTAGACTGGACAAAACAAGCACATCACTAGAAATCTTTAAACAACTCCTGCAGTTAAATGTGCAAAGATTGAGTGTATGTAACAAGTCGTTCGGTGTGATATAGCTAGCTGCCGCCACGTCATGTGCCCGCGAAGCTGGTGTGTTACGCTGAAGCCTGAAGGGCAGTTATACCGGCTATATCGATACAGATACAGAAAAAAACAAGAAGAAATCAGAGATTTCAGACATGAAAAAGGAAGTATTTAGTGTTTTATGTGAGCTTCAAGTTCACCCCATTTCCTGTGCCTGACCTTTTGACCTTTCATTCTGCCTGTCAATCTTCCCCCCACCCACAGGCAAACAGACACACAAACCCACAGCTCAGCAACCCAAATCAATTCTTCCGAATGAACGAAAGACAAGTTGTAACTTAACTGAATTGAACAGATAAAGTGCGTACTACAGCAACTAGCTTTGGCAATCTTGATCATGTCTACATGTACATGTACTGCAGATGTTATCATAAAAAGCAAAACCAGCCTTGCTATACAAGAAAAAATATTATTGCTGTCTACTATTACAACTGACATGGCACTTTTTTAAAACAATTTGTACAAACGATACTGTACATGATGTCCTCAGTCATCTTTCAACATGGTAACTTGATATAACAGATACAGCAACAAATTGCTTGAGCTGGTTTCAATGTTGGTAAATTGTAGGACATTTTGGGTAGTGTTGGAATATTAAACTAAAATGTATAAAGAGCTCACCTTTCTTTGAGCCAATCCCACACTTGCAACCTCTGTATTTCATATCAAATTGAAAGAAATCGTACATTCCAGTAAATTGCCCTATCACATCATGTGACGACGGAACAAAGTAATTAGATACAGAGCCGCAAAGGTCAATTCCAGTGTTTATAGCCTTCATAATTTTCCAGCCAATTTACACACTACAATATATTCCTGCTATCAACAGGCCGAGAGGATTGTAACTTGTGTCGGCAGTACAAAGCAATTCAGAATAGTGTCAAAGGAAGGTCCCCCTTTCAGTGCCTCAAGAGATGCTTATTATGCACTGGCACACTGTTGACAAACCCCCATGCACGGCCAAACCACATGGGTTGTATCATCCATGGAGCAAATGGACTAGAAACGTCCTGCCTCCACAAGCTGTGACGGATCTGTTGAAACTTTCAACAGGGAAACGGTCCATTTGTACATGAGTAGCCTGACTAAAACAGACAGGGTCAAATGCAGGGGCCACAGCAAAGCTACCCACCAAGGACCAATATGTTAGCCCCCTCTCCATACCAGTTGGAAATGAGCTGTGTTTTTCAAACCACCCACCGCTACTAATCAATACACTGATGTGGTTGTATGGCTGTTCAATTTTACGCTAGGTGGACACAGCTTCCATTGACTGTTTGTCAAACGCAACTGAAAAATAACAATAAGGATAGAAGACTTGTTCTATCCAAATAAAATGTTACGCCACCATTTTTTTCTTCACCAGAAAACCCAAAGGACAGGCTAGACTTCCTGGTGTCTCTTACAATTAACAAATCTCCCAATGGTCATTAACCCTGCCCAAGGCTATCTTTCGCTACAATCTAATGACTTATGGATCGCTACCAGAAGTCTGAATCGATTGGATAAAGTACAAGTAGTGGAAAGACTGTAGTAACTTTTCAAACAAATAATGAGCAGATCTGTATCATTCACACAACTGATATATTTCATTTCTTGAGATATAATCATATAAAAAAAAGTTTCAATATAGAGTTCTTTATTACAATTTCGTGCCCCGGGGCTAACTGCAAACAGATAATGACAAAAACGATGAATACGGTGAATTTAAGACTATAATTATTATTACTGTATCTACTTTAAAACTAACATAACGTTGGTATACAGGATAAAGAGTGGATATGCTTAACATAAATAGGCCACATGGTAACTGCTATTCTATTACTAGTATACTATTCTATCCAAGTTGTTAGGAGGCTTGACTTCTTCTTAGGAGGCAGTGGGAGATGGTTCAATTGTTATCAACCCTGCCAATGTCTAGAGGGATGTATGCTTGTGTTATCTATAGATAATAGAGCTCAATTGCTACTTTTTTCTTCTTCTAAATGATGATGACCACATAACGTCGTTACATTACACTCGAACCCTGAGGCCTGATGGAAAACAAGCGAACCTCTGATGAATGATTTGATTAACTCAAGCAAATCCAGTAACATCACAAGTAATGAAATTTGCGAGTTTACCTGGATTTCTAGCCATAATAAAGAATCAAGGAGATAAAAACAGAACTTTAATACAGTTCCTTGTACAAGCACTATTAGTGTACAAATTATATATCTGGAGCATCTATGTTATTCTGACAGGCAGCTCCAGGTTTGTTTGTGTTCTTCTCCACCTTTCGATTATTTTTCTAACCTTGTGAGTTACCCTGGGGCTCCCAGTGCTCTCTTTTATCACATCTGACGTGATTTAGCCTGCAGATGGAAACACCAGACTGTGTTCCACATCCAGAACAAAGCACCACTTCAAATCTTCCTTTCAGTCCATACAGTTCAGTGAAATTAGTTTCTGTATCTGTATCAGTATAGCCGGTATAACTGCCCTTCGACGTAACACACCAGCTTCGCAGGCACGCGGCGGCAGCTAGCTATATTACACCGAACAACTTGTTACACTCAATCTTTGCACATTTAATTGCAGGAGTTGTTTAAAGCTTTCTAGTAGTAGTAGTAGTATAGGCAGCCTCATCTCATCTATGATTCTATCCTTTAATTATTTGATAGTTTAGGGGTACAATAGAAGATCTGACAACCAGTTTTCTCCGCCCTTCTCGGTTTTCTGTTTCTAGTAATAAGTGTTTTGCCTGTCCATTCTCTGATATTATCCTCCCATCTTTTTTGTTGCCTACCCTTCTTTTCACCTTCCCCCTGAACTGTTTCTTGGATGGTTTTAGCTAGTCCCAATGACCATGACACATGGCCACATCATTCCAGTTTTCGTTTCTTTACAATCTTTACTCCCTAAGAGGTCTAAACATGGACCTACGTTTTGCTCGAGTCTGTTCTGTACTTCACTATTGAAATGCAGCCACTGTATGTGATCCCTAGAATCTTCCGGAGGCAACCTACACGTACCGCAAATAAAATGTACATTGTACGGCCCGTCCCTAATATTGATGTCCGCCAGCCTTGCAGCGAGGGCCAGCAATCAACAGAAGACAGTTCAATGTAGCCTGCGTGCCATCCTGGTACAAATGTACAGGAGTGCTCCTAATGACTGCCAATGTGCGTAGATCTGTTATCTCTACACTTAGGTCCCCCCCTCCCATCTAGGTGGGAGGAGGACTAGAGAAAAACTAACTAGAATGGCATCCAGGCTAAGTTATTTGATGTACAGTCAGTGCTTACAAAATGCGAGTGTGTGATACTGTGAACTAGTCTGTGTAACACAAACTCTGCTGTCCACGGCTTTAGTGGCTCCTACCCGGCTGGATGTTGGGCGGCCAGCAATGTAAAGCGATTTAACCTGGCTAACTGTGAACCATTTGCATTACATGCAGTTTGTTTGTTTCTTTCTTTAAGCCTTGCTCCATTCTTTCCTAAAAAGCATACATGTAATTGTCGCACCCAGAAAAGGGTAACTACATGAAGGACCTTCAGCCAAAGGCAATAAAATCTTGGAAATATATAATTGGACAGTCAAACAAATCATCTCCAGTCCACCCCCTATTTTCAAGCTGTCAGAACCTTAATTAATCTACACAGTGTAAATATACCACTTGAAGATGAATAGCAAAGTTCTTTGATCACAACCATTTATTTTTACGAGCCAAAAAAATAAATGGTTGTGATCGAAGAACTTTGCTATTCATTTGTTTACCAACCTGATGAAATTATTTACGGACCACCTGAAGATATTGTTTATTTGCACAGTTACCACGGTTCATTTTAAATTTTACAAACATATCAACATCAAAATTGGGTCATCTCCATTGATTCATACACAAGCACACAACCTAGATCTGTTATGTTGTAGTTAGCTACAACAGCACAAGACCCTGAATGGGTGTGTGAGCAACATCTGGCCATGGTTGGTTGCCGAAGAGGTATTTCGATAATTTTGTTTGATCAGAACATGGCTGAACCTCCAGTGAATTAATTAAGTTTGGGGCAGGTTGAAAATGGGGGTGAAGAGGTCTTTGATTGGTAGTAATTGAATATAGCCAACTAAGGCCACATCAATTGTTCTACTTGGTTAACCTTAATAAGAATATAGCAAAAACACATCCGATAATTTTTCCTTTACTGTGTGATTCTACTAGTACTACAAAAGTACAATTTGAAACTACACTGTTCAAATTTCTTTTGGTATGCCAAAATGCAGTTACTCAAGCAACTGGATATGATTTTGGACATGATTATGATATGATCCAGTTGCTTGAGTAACTGCTTTTTGGCATACCTGTATCTTATTATTACCTGGATGTCAAACCTTCATCGACATAAATTTCTTTTGGGTCTTGTCTTTTTCTCCTTACTTTTTTTCCTGTTTTTCTTACAATGGCATGTTGAGAACCAAGTAAAGTCATTGGACTGGCCAGTATTTTCAATCCCTATTAAATCAAAGTAATCACCTGTTCATTTGTCCTGTATGCAGCTGCTCTGACCTGGATTTCCCAAGCTGATCTGTTTCGGATTTCACATTTTGCACAATGAAATACAAATATGCTCTTAGAAATTTTTATTACCTTTCAAGAATGAAAATAACAAAGGCTTTATAATATATAATATACATATTTGCATCTACCAGAGTTCAGAGTTTCATGATGCCTGCGGATGATTGATTGAGAGTTCAGGTCACCCACTGAAAGCAGGTATTATTTTCATCATATCATATTTGAAAGGCAGTTAAAATTTCTAAGAGCACATTTGTATTTTGTCTTTCTGTGAATGAATGACAGCTGACATAACACATTTTGCTGGAAGTCTACTTAGTTGAGAAATGCTTTGCAAGGCGTGGGTAATTACCAGTAACGTACAAGTAACTGGTGTATGTCTAAAAGCAGCACTTCTTTTCAAGAACACTGGCACTTCAAGAGGCCACATTACATTTGATTTTGACCAACATTTCTGAACATGCACAACGAAAACAAAGTGTCTTTTTCACCCAAATTTGGGGTGTAAAAGATTATACAAACTCAGCGCTAACTTAAGCCTAATCACCTTTAACCAAGACCTGGCTACAAAAACAAACTTCACGGTCCTTCAACTGTCAAAGAACAAAGACTGCAGTCTTGCACACTTCCCACTTCACATCACCAGGCCACATAAATATTGTTCTGGGTCCCTGTTCCTGTAGCCTGGGTAGTCTCCACCAGACTCCTTTTGCAGGGTAATAAATAGTAGACATTGGCCTAAAAACAGAATTATCATTGGCCAGAGAAGATGACAGCCATAGAATCTCCTGTGCAGGCAAACTGGAGATTCTATGGCTGTCATCTCCTCTGGCCAATGATAATTCTGTTTTTAATTTTAGGCCAATGTCTACTATTTACTACCAATACATGTACTAGCCTGCAAAAGGAGTCTGGTGGAGACTATAGCCTGGGTACTATCCTCCGTACATCTAGCTACCACTGGCTCTCCCTTAGCTTTTCCTACTGTTTCAGCACCTACATATATTCTGCCCATAACCTGGAAGAGGGCCTGCATTTTGGGAAGGGGGTTTCCCCGACAATGCTCTACGCTAAATTTTAAGAGCCGGCTACGTATTAAGCTGAATTCAAGAAGCCACCCCCTTTACGCTTTACGATAAATTCTGGGTAGCTATAACGCATTACGTGAAATAAAACGGTAAATTACGCACCACACAAAATGCGCCAATTACACTCTACTTTGAATTAGAGCCGTCCGTCTACGCTCTACGTAGAATTAAAACAGCCAATTACGCTCTAAAGGCATGCGGCCCCCCTGGAAACCAGTAGTCTGGATGCTAGAAGAAGGCCAGCCCTCAGTTATAGACACTACAGTAACTGAGTGCTGTCTGTGGTAACATTTCTCTTTAGGACATGTTGGCCCTGGAGCCATTTTGCTAGCCTCTATACTGACCCTGGCAACAGTCTGGCAACCAGGCTAGGAAGCCAGACTGTATACAGTACAATCAGTGTAGCCTATATGTCCATGTAGGTGCCAGACCCATAGCACACTGGACACAAAGTATCTCATGCTCACTTAGATACTTTGTGTCCAGTGTGCTATAGCCTATGGGTCTGGCATCCAGGCTATAGTCAGTGGGATGAGACTAAGGTTTCCTTCCGGCAGGCATGTAGGCACTGGAGCCCAAAAGCTACCCAGTGTACATAGAGCCTGGTGACAGTTTGGCTTCCAGGTTATCCTACCCACAGACATGCCACAAATGTTCACAAATATCTGCTGAACAAGATTCCACCCCAGGCTGGTACTACTGAACAACTTCCAGCTAGCTCCCCGGTGCGACAGCTGACTTCTTACTTGATTTCCAGGAGGTCAAGAAGTCGACCTAAGGTCTGCTGTGTCCAGCCAAGATGGACTCCTTTAGGCAACCTTCCAGCACGGTAAAGACAAGTGTGGACACATGCTGGATAAATGTATAGCCCAGGGGGCCTGGACACCCTCTTACCCTTCCCTACTGTGAGGTGGCCGGCACACTTTCATGTCCTGATCTTACATATGTGAATATTTCTGCAGGCGGCATATCCATCCCGCCACTTCCAAAGGCTGCTCGTTCGTAACTTAGAGAGATATTGTTTGGAATACACAGGGCTTATCCACCACTGTGAGTTATAAGGATGAAAGAAACTCTGCAGATAAAATACATGTAGGTTTGGACACCAGCAGGCTACTAGTATGTGAATAAACGCTTCTGAATAAGCTTTATGCAGTAAACGTGTACACACAAATGTAGAGTGTTGAAAGTAAGTGAATAGAATACCAATGAACAACACGTTAGAATGACACAAAATTATTTCATCAGTTTCTTATGCCCGGATGAAAATATGACAGAACAATCCTCGATCCAGATAATATAAATGGGTACCATAGAAACAACCAAAATTGCTTATCTATAGATAAGACATATATTTGCGTAGTATTTGGGCCTTTCTGGGTTTCTCTTCTGAAAGAAAATGGATCCAACATGTCTCAGTGAATTTACGTAGCAGCATCCTCTTTCCAAATGCAGTCAGATGAAAACAATCTTGTGAGGCTAACTAGAGGATACACATGGCAAGATTGTTTAATGTCCTGATCAAAGACCGTTAAGCTACAATCTCCTCAAATCAATTGATTTCGGGTTGTGCCTAAATTGCAGCGTACTACTAAAGATAATCCTTGGGTTGGATCCAATCAGATTTACACATGGCAAGGGGGTAATCTACTGATTCTCCATGCCTCAGATCAATGGACCTCCCACTACAACCATCACCATTACTTCAGCCTCTCTCAATTGTTTTGTTTTCTGCGTGTATTACTGTTTTACTGTTCCACAAGGGGGGCTAGATTACAATTCATCTCTGTCAGAATCATGCCCTCCTCATCATCACAGTATTGACTTTAATCAAATACAACGAAACATAATGCAAATTTTTACGTATTGATTTTATCATATTAATAGCGTATCTGTTTGTTTGGACAGTAATTCGTGCCAGATAAAGACATCAACACCCCGTTTACATCAATGCAAATATAGATATACCAATTACTCGCATATATTAAGACCTTTCAGCGGCTACTGTATAGTGTATAGTATATGAGGTACATTACTCCATATACATTTGTGCAGAATCAAAATGCAGGATACCCTGCTTACGTTACACAAGCTTTCAAATGTAGGCTTCACCGTGAGTTTTAGTGATAATTGCTGATCGATCTATAAATAGTTTTTATCTTGTTGACGCAAACTGTATCAGCAGGAAGCTACAATGAAAGCGAACATGACGTACTCTGTAAACTAAACGTATGCCATCACCTCTGGCCAGCCAGTGTAAACCTCCCAAAGCCCAACTTTACATCCAGACGCAACATCACGTCGTACAATTTCACAACAACACCGTCGCACTAACAGTTTAGTAAGGCGGGGAAGGAAAAATGGAAGAGAACTTACCGAAATGTTTCTTTGGTATGCAGGCAAACATGCTTGTCCCCTTCTGGGTACATAAATGGAACCACTTGCAGTGCTAGACTGGGTGACCACCCATGCGCTTTGCTAGATGGGACGGCTCATTCTCAGCTAGGAGGACACGGACATACTATCAATGCCTCTCCCTCTCTCTCTCAGTCACACACACCGACTACGTAGTCAACCTTCCCAAAATCTCCAGCTCAGACCGGCCAATCCTTCAGCCTGTGGGCTTATGGACAGTGCGGTCTCTCGTCCAACTTGATTACAAGAGCGACCATAATTAATGAGTATGTATAACATCAGGCATCTATATCACTATTCATTGGAGGAGGCATTTCCGGTACAGGGGTACAGGGGGTTTTGCTGGTAGCTCCATTCATCATCGACTCACCACTCCTGGACACAAACAGGTGACTGATTGCCTTCTTTTCTTTTATTTACCTAACAAATGGCTCCGTCAGAAGTGGTATAAAATGACTGTGAGCAACTCGAGCGCTGAATGCCATTAGTAATCGTGTTATAGAGATGCTCTCTGGATTGGGTAAAATGCTTTAGTCTACCCACACTGTCAGCGTGGTTAAATCTTCCATTTGGACTCTTCCAGTGGCGGTTCACCCTTTGAAGTCAAACCTGGGGACCCCATTGGTGGCCTGGGGAAGAGCCCCTGGGGCCACACGTATCATATTACACCCAACCATAACCTCCATTTTGTTATCTTACCCCTAAATTCATCAGGCCCTTTAGCTAGTAGCCCCTGCCAGGGGATTTCTATCCAAACTTCGCTGTCCATCCAGTGTGATAACAAAAAGGCTTTCATGTGTGGTCTGGGTAGGATCAGCTCTCACTGCATTTTGGTGTTTTGTTGAGGACACTGTTGCCTCTCTCACTCTCTTACCAAACATCCCTCCAGCCTCAACCCCAGGAAAACCTTTTGACATCTGTGGGTTTCCCAGGAAAGACTGGAAAGCTCCAAAGGCATGTGGCCTACAGGCAGGGAGTATAGACGGACCAAGTCAGTTGCCTGGTTCATACACTTTTAGCCAAAAGTCACAACAGGGTTGAAAAGGAACTTGACAATCATCATTATCTATTGTGGAAGTTACAAAATACTCAGTACATAAAAAATTCAGGTGCCTGGCGATAAAACTTTGAATGTCACATAAATATAACAAGCTGAAGTCTCATCATGATCGTTTTGTTTAACCTGTATATTATTTGTGATGATTATGTATGTTCATTCTCTTTTATTTTGTTGTCAGTATGTTCATATGTGGAAGACTAGTCATAATGGACTAAAGGGTATCGAAATAAACGAAGAAAAAATGGAAATTATCACAATATATGAACAAACAATTGTAATGATTGGATAGATTCCTTGGGAAACAGATACTTTGAGTTTGAAAATTCCAATAGAAAAGACATACCTAATATCAATCTAATCAGGGCTCTAATGTTCTTAAAAACTGAATTTGCAAAAATGCTGATCATCATTATGCAAAATCGAGAACCACAAAAATAATTCACTCCTGCCTAATAACCAGGAACTGAAGGTCATTCTGACAAGTTGTCTCCTGTGTGGTAGAGTCTGACTAGACTGGAAACTGATTTAACTGCTCCGTTGAACAGCTAAAACTTCCTTCAAGCTTAGATCAGCTTTCAGTCTGGTTTGCTCAACAGGATACAAGCTGTCACAGGGATGGAAATACTGGGTGCATATGCACCTTGGTGCAGGTAAAATTGGAGCTATGCGGGTATTTCTGATGTCTACCTACCTGCACTGGTCCATGTACTGGATTTATATACACATGTTGGTGTATGTGGATTTTTATTTGCTGCATTCACTGTTACCACCTACAAATGTATGATATACAGTGTACTATAAAAGAAAGAATGACAATGGTTTGTGAACTGTTTTAGGTATGATCGATTACAGTACAGTTATGCAGGGAGGCTCGCATGCCCTTTTCTGTAGAGCGTAATCGGCTGTTTTAATTCTAGGTAATGCGCAATTGGCGCATTTTGCGAAGAGCGTAATTCGCCATTTTGATTATATGTAATGCGTTGTGGCTACATGGAATTTATCATAAAAACGTAATGGAGAGGCTTCCTGAATTCAGCGTAATACAAAGTCAGCTCTCAAAATTTAGCGTAGAGCATTGCCAGTAACCCTCATGCAAGAAAGGATTTCCAAAAAAAGTATTTTGAGCCCTGTGTACCACACATGTATAGTGGCCTTCACCCAAACTGTGACAAATACGTCAGGACATGCATATCGACACACCAAAGACTGATGAGCCTCAGATCCAAAGGAAAGATGGCATCAGACCAGTTAAGTTATCTATTAGATGTGTAATAATGGCTAACATCCATCTTTCCTTTTCTATCTCCTGTAAGCCCCCTGTAAGTTTCTTGTGGACTTGAGGAATAAAAATTGACAGAATGGCTTTGGACAATTCAAAATAGGCTATTTATTACATTGTCAAGTACGGACTGTGCACTTTGAGTACCAGATACGTTTATATAAATCTTTATTTTGCAAAATCATGCCCGAAAGCTAATTGCTTTCACGGTCAAAGACACTATTTGGTAATACTTCTACTACTATGCTAGCTATTATGAGGTTTGACTTCTTCTTTGAAGGCAGTGGATAATGAATAGTCCCACGTTCTGCATAATTAGTGGATTTTGTGATCTTAGTAGAAACATAGTCTTTTGGTGATCTTCTAAATGTTGAAATGTTATAACTGTTGAAAGTATGGAGAAATTGTGGTAACTGTTTGGAACAATCTGTGTTTCTGTCGGTCTCATAGTGAGGATGTACACTGGCTAACAAAGTGAGTTTCATTTTCCACTGCATTCATTGAGCAATATGCACACCTACATTACATATTTAAGATAGTTGTGATAAAGTGCACTTCAACTTGGACTTGCAACACAATTACTCATATGATACCAGGTATCCTTTGTCCGCTTTGTGTTATTTCCTTCTGAGGTTTCGCCTAGGACAATGGTGCTGTGCCTCAGAAGCCATCATCACAAATCACGACCGGGCTTTCAATGCAGGGTCTACCCGAGACTTGGTCCCTCTGGCTCCCAGCTTTAGAGGCTGCAACATTCGATCTTCTGTATTCTCACTCAAAGCCGGCTTATCGTTTGCGAACTTGAGTGCTACGTTACACAGTCAGTGATGTATCGCAGTACATTAAAGGAATTCCCAGGCCAAGAAACCCCTTGGAGTTACACGCACTTGTACTTGTATGGCAGAAAGAGAGGGCCATTTTCAAGCACACTTGAATGCTTATGTCTCTCTAATACTAGGCTATAGCTGACAGCATTATGTAAACCGTGTCTGTCATGCTCAAATTCGATTTGGAAAGCTTCTTCCAAAGTTCCTTCCAACTTTTGGTCCTGTTTTCCTTTGTCATTTATTAGACAACGTACCTTACACCGACTTTCAGGCAGCTTACCTGATTTTTCAAAGTCAAGTACGGAGTTAAGTTATCTATGAGTCTGTAGTTCAAGGGTGACCGCCAGCCTTATGATGATGCATTACGTTACCAGTATCTCCAAGGTCCACCTTCCAAGATTGAAATCCTCTTTCCCAAATGTCACGCGTAATAACAATTACACCCTAAACCAAGCCGTGATTAGCATAACATATAATTCGTAAGACGATCCACCTCATCCGTAACTATTACCTCTTAACCCTGTTCCCAAATCTCATATAAGTCATAATCATCTTCCATAAACATGATTACGAGCGACTGCTGCTCCATCTGGGTACATAATCTCTCTATCTGTGGCATTAATTGAAGGATTTGTCTTGTAGTGGCCTGTTCTGCCCATAACTGCCTTATCATTAGGGCCATTCATTGAGTCTGCTGCATTGTAGACTTTGACAGAACAGGGCGATACGACGCTGCGGTCGTCTCTATAGGCTAACTGATCTCTACGAACTACGATAAGATTTGTACATCTATCCATTAGATTCTAAAGCCTTTTTCATATACCTAAGAGGTGAAGGACTCGTATAATACACCGTAAATTCATTTTAAGTTTCACACGCTAATTAATTTTGCAGTACAGTAAAAACTTTAAGAGTAAGCAGTATCTTTGAAGATCTCTACGAACTACGATAAGATTTGAACATCTATCTATTAGATTCTAAAGCCTTTTCCATATACCTAAGAGGTGAAGGACTCGGATAATATACCGTAAATTCATTTTAAGTTTGACACACTTAATTTTAAAGTACAGTAAAAATTCTAAGAGTAAGCAGTATCTTTGACCTCGTGGGTAAACTTAAAACAACCATAGAACTGGGAGACAGTGCATATGTTTCAAGAGTAATCTATTTAATATCTTTTTATTTCTGATTTTTTATATCTGCTTTATAGTAGTGCCCTCGACATACATGTACATGAATGATGCTGGGCATGAAAATAAACTAACAAAAACTAAATTCTTCAAAAGCAAGAGTTAGATCAAAATAATTAATCATATAACCTTAATCATAATCAATATTCTATACTTCAGTGATAAGTTCATGTGACAAGTCACAGAGAAGAAAACAGAGAATTTAACTCACAAACATATTTTCAAATTTACAGTACCAGTATGTAAAACCTTTTTAGAATTCTGTGTGCATGCCACGATATGTTTAGCACTCAAGACTGTAGGCACAGAGAGACTAATCTTTCTAACTGCCACATTGGATTAAGTATATCTAAAGACCAGATGCGACATTGGCCTTTGCAGACAGGTAATACCGGATGTGCCTGACATTACACAAGTATTCCCCCTGGCACGGGCTCTACAGGATGCCTGTGGATTCTACTCACCATCATCCTTTTCTATACTTACAGAGGCGTAATGCTCTAGCAGGGCTTGAAATACCACCTGTATATGCAGGTAAAATTGGAACTGTACAGGTACTTTTGATGTCTACCTGTAGCTAACCTGCACTGGTCCATTTACTGGGTATACATGCATGCTGGTTAGTGCAGGTAAAATTGAAGCTGTACAGGTATTTCTGATGTCTACCTGCACCTAACCTGCACTGGTCCATGTACTGGGTATGTGCAGGTTAGTGCAGGTAAAATTGGAGCTGTACAGGTATTTCTGATGTCTACCTGCACCTAAACTGCACTGGTCCATGTGTTATAAATTAGCCTGGGTACCATCCTACTTGTATGCCGGGGCTCCCACACTCGCTTCCCTAAGAAGTACTTCTTAGGGAAGCGAGTGTGGGAGCCCCGGCATACAAGTAGGATGGTACCCAGGCTAGTTATAAATATGAGTTAGAAAAGATTTTTTCTGTACTGATTTTACCACCTGTAATATGAAAGAATCAAAATGGTATCTGTTATGCAAAAAAATAAGGTATTTCAAGCCCTGACAAGGAAATGTGAAGGAGTTTTATAAGATATGCCAAGACACGTAGAAATGACATCTTGAGGGCCATCTCCAAAGCCAGACTTAGCGTGACGTTTTTACTATCAGGAAGGATTTACAGCAAACTGCACAAGGAGTACAAAACCACATGTACTGCATTCAGAATTTAGCACGCCACAAACGGCAATTCTGTCTCAGAAACGATCGCAATCTTCCTACAAAGACAGCTTGCTACTTATCTCTAAAAACGAATGCAAAGATTACAAGATAAAACTTCGCACATCGGCGTCCAGTACAATAGGATCTTCTTATGATAAATGACTCACAAGTGAGGGTTACTTCATGAATCAAAAATACATAAAACAAAACAATAGAAACTATATTGCGGTATTTCGAGGAAAAGTCGTAATGTGTGGCCACAAATGCCGGGGCAAGGCCTCCAGATACATTAGCATTCCGCGAGCCTGTCTGGTCCATCTACTGATTTACACTTCTGACCTGACTTCTTCCATAAAGCCTAAACCTCCCCCAAGGTCTCCATCTGATAGCTTCTATCCATGTATAAATATACATTGCCCCTTTGTATCACAAAATGTCAACTACGGAGCAGCGAAAAAGCGCCGGCATAAATTTTCCCGGGAGCGCACAAATCCCTGCTTGTGGTATAATCTACCATCTGCAAGTGGGTTCGTCACCTTCCCAGAGTGCGTTCTTCAATACTTTATAACGAGCATCCAGGTGGTCGTTTGGAGATGTAATCTTTTCTTGGCGCAGGGCTTTGAACTCCAAGTGCATGTGTAGAGTTAGGGTTATAACCTTCATTTCTATAGTTGCGTCGAACAGAGAGCACGTAGTGCACAACTCAGTTGACTTGAAAAAGTTTCTGGGCCCCTCCAAAAGTTCTGAAATGGAATGGTCCAGAGGTATTGTGGGAAGGGGCATAAATATGCTGTGCCCCATCCTTTAAATATTTACAGACGGTTTAGCTTTGGGCAAGTCATCTTCTAAATGCGAAAGGGCAGTAAATTGAGTCCGGTTCAGTTCTGGTATTTATCACGCAAGATCCAGGACCGTACAACTCAAGGAAACATCTGTTTGGAAGACGACTACAAATAACGTTTGGAGTTGAAGTAAGGCCACAGCAAGTAAATTTTACAGATGACATCCTCCGCAGACTCCAAATCTAATGGGTGTGGGCAAAAAAAAAAAGACTGGCCGAAAAAAACAAGATTCCTACATTTCAAAATTTTGACTCAATCATTGTACGAATGGTTTTGATTCAGTGGGAACGTCACATATACACAGGCAACATCACATATCATTGCATCAAACAACAAAACATTAAATCAGAGCCTTTTCTTGTCTCCTCTTTTCATAGATATCCACCTTCCGGCATGGCAACAGACATCTTTGCCCATTTTCGGCATGTTGACCACTGTCAGAACTGACTCAGAAGGCAACAAAATTTCTTGTTTTTTTTTCCCAAAATCAGGCGAAAGTTAATGCGCGCGCTGATGTCATCCATAAAAATTACTTGCTGTGGCCTAACGTTTGTGGTTAAAGCAAGACACAACTATGAAGAGAGGAGACAAGAAAAGTCTCTGATCTAATTAAATGTTTTGTTTTTTACTTTGATGCAGTGGATGTAGGAACCTTGTTTTTTGGCCCGACTTGTTTTTTTTCGCCTGCACGCATTAGATTTGGAGCCTGCGAAGGATGTGATCCATAAAATTTATTTGCTGTGGCCTAAGACACAACAGTGAGTGTGAAAGCCGAGGCACACAGTTCCCACAGTGGGTTTATAAGCTGCTGCTACGCTTCTTTATCAGCAAGAAATAAACAGTCTTTGATCTGACAACGTTTTTCAACACTTTCTTAATATGTAATCAAAGCTTCCTATGACGGATGGGTAGAGCCGAATTTGATACTTTCAATGGCCTGGAGGCATTTTGTAAACACTACTGGAAAAATTTTTGCATATCTTTCATCACTGATACATCAAATATCCATCCCTTCTTAGTCACTGGTACATATTTACTACACAACGAAATCAGTAGTGGCACACTCTTATTCTACCAGGCTCCAGTAGGCGGCTGGAAAGAGTAGAAATCGGCCAAATAGAGAGATACATGTAGCATGCTCGGGTGCAGCAAACTGTTCTTTCCAGCTGACCAAACTCCCTTGGCATGCTATCTCTCTATTTAGCCAATTTCTACTCTTTCCAGCCGCCTCCCAAAGCCTGGTAGAGGCTAGTACACTCTACCCTCTTATCCACAGTGCTTTGAAAACTTTCCCGTCTAACCGACGAAAATAGAAGCACTGAGGATATATGGCAATCTTAAGACTCTGACGTAGAGGAAAAGCATGGTCTTAATGTTACCTTTCAAGCAACAATCTCAGGAACCCAAACAAAACTCAACAACCATATATCAGGCATTCCTACAATAGCTGCAAATAGCAGCAGCGCCCCCATGCTGTTGACTCGGGTAGTGCAACTGCACATATGGAGCAAGCCTTTGCCTAACCTTTTGTACATTCATCTGAACTTTGACTAGATTTCTGCCTAACTGAACAACTAATAAAATCATACCATTAGCTGCCTAAATTGTCTGATACCCAGCAATGAAATGGAACAGCCCATTGGGACTTATAGTCTTATGGGTAACCGTAACCAATGCCTGGAGTTATTGCTCTAGGAAAAACCAATGAATCTAATGCCGGTCTTTTATTTCGGCTGTCATATCGATTGCACAGAAATTTTACAGTACAGCTACAGTATATGACCATACAGGACTGTACTCATAAAAATATTATAGATTAAGGTAATATTTGTCCAGCTACAAAGGTATGAAATTCTATGAATGCAATATAAGAGATAAATATATTTTTTAAATCTCACTGTAGCTGTTATTTTTTAACTCCTGATTTTGGAAAGTCAATAAATATACATGCATGTGTGTGTGATCTCTGTATAAAAACAAGATAAATACAGTATACAGGTATATGGACTGATTTACAAACAACCCTTAAACTTTAGCAGGCTTTTTATGATCAGAACATAAAAATATGGGATGCAAACTTTAGAAGTATTGCAGTAATACCTGAAGTATGGAATTTGATTAAAATTTGGCGGTTACTGATGTACTGTAGTAAAACAGGGAAAACTTTGATGAGTTTTGCAGTTGAGTCTTTTAAGGGAGTAAATCTGACATATTTACATGTAACATGTATGGGGGCCCGCATGCCCTTTTCCGTCGAGTGTAATCGACCATTTTAATTCTACGTAGAGCGTAGACGGACCGCTCTAATTCAACGTAGAGCGTAATTGGTGCATTTTGCGTAGAGCGTTTTCGCCATTTTAATTCTACGTAATGCGCTGCAGCCACTTGGAATTTATCGTAAAGCGTAATCGAGAGGTTTCTGAATTCAGCGTAGAGTGTTGTCGGGACCCCCCCCCCCCATGCAGGCCCTCATGTAGTATTCATATTCATCCGCTGGGTTACATATAACCGCCACATTGAAAAATCGTATGTTACAGAACTCCCTAGAGCAGTATCTCGCAGGTATGCACACTTCAGATATGCAGGAGTGCGTTACACTGGCGCATGTTGCATCAGAGATCTCTTTATGCACATTTTTCCGGAGTAGCAAATATATGTGCCCTGGCGGAATTAGGTAAGTAGAAATTACTTCCAAATAACCTAAGAACTTCTCCCACGTTGTATTGATTTTTGCATGCATGGCATTAGACTGTCTCGTGATTAAGCCGAATGCACGCTGGGGGAACCGTTTTACGTGTAGCGAAAGACAGTTACAAGTAGATCTCTTAGAGTTCATTATCTCCATGGATCCAGAGAACACATCCAGAATACATCTCAATCTAAATGCCATAGGGGAGATTCTGATGAGAGAGGCACTTGGCAGAGAGTTAGTCAAGAAATGTGTAGCAGAGCATACAAGCGTTCACTGTTTTTGTTTACATCAACATGGTAGATATATGCAAATCATTGGCAGGCAAATCACCCAACTACGAACCACTTTCTCTTTTTTTCTTTATTCACATTGCACTGTGTGTAATTTGCACACATGACAAATGTTGCCTAAATGCCGTTTATATCTACAAGATTAAGAATTAACACATAATTAACATTTTTGCGTACCTCTGGCTGGCTGTCACATAATGGCGACTGCTTGTATACGTTATTTAGTGTTGGCAGTCATTAATGTGGGATTTTTACAAGCAACATATACTGTATTTATGGAAATAGAGTAGATGCAGTTTTTCTACAGCTTGATAGGTGGCTCTGCTGAGCAGTGAATAGCAGTCGACAACATCGAACTCAGGACTGTGGAGCTATGTAACTCAATCCATTTCATTCTGTACCTGACACTAAAATCTTGCCGACATAATCTATTTGCTTAAACCAAACACAATCTGTGAAAACTACAGTAAGGACAATCAGGACAAGAGACAAATCCAATACTTCCTCCTCTCTAGTAAATGAACAAACCAATTAAAGGTACGTGTTTGCCCCGCAATGTAGTTACTGAGACATAGTTAATCCGAAGTGTGGCCCAATTCCTACCAGTGAAAAATCTTTAAAAGCCCTGGCACATGCAGTGATGTACATGTGTACATGTAGCTTAATCAGGTTGTTTCCTTTGACGAAGTCAGTACTCACATACAGATGAGCAGAAGTTTGTCCTGAAAAAATTTCACCAACTTTTCCCTCTAACGATATGAATGGTTGCTGTTTTTGTTTACATCGATTATTGCAGGCATAAGCAAATTAATGGCAGCCACAATATGCAAATTATTGCTACAAGGCGAATCACCCAACCAGGGGTCCGGGGGGTGGGGGGGGGTCATGCTCCCCCGGGAAATTTTCCAAAATGAACCTTCTAAAATTGAAGCTCCTGTGTTTTTAAGAGGACTTCAAAGAAAAAATCAGAGATAACTCTTTTCAATGACAAAGTGAGCAGTTTTTCTACGATACCAGCCTCGCTGGTGACACAAATCAGTCCATCTTTAAAGAAAAATATCTTGGACCTTTAGATAAAAAGTGAACCCCCCCTGGCTACGGGCATCTACAAAGGCACACCCTGCCGTGTGATGTTTAGGGGAATTTGGCACTTACAACCCATCTGGAATCATTTCAAGTTCAAGTTCAAAAGTACCTACCACAGGCGCAATCTCCAAGTACATGGAAAACCATTAGAGGAAAGCTTTGACAAAGCCTGGTTTGTTATGGTCATTACCAATGTTTAAACTTTGACATGAAGCGATTGAAAATCAAAATACCTGGATTGGGGCAAAATTGATGATAAAAAAAACAAAACTACAATAATAAAGTATTTCTCTGAAGACAATGTACAGTTGCCCATCGTTCTGTTTTGGTATCAGCTCAAATTTTTTTTTTTATTTCCACATTTAACTCATATAAAATGCAAATTAACTCACATAAATGCAAATTTATTTTTTACATGTCTTAAGACTTCCTCCTCTTGCTCATCCATCCAGCAAATTACTGACCCATTGAACCTAAAAATAATTGCAGTATTATTCAAACTCAAAGAACTGCAGGGCAAAAGCTGCTCGGAAGAAGACCTTGACGAAATAGCTCCCATAAATTCACACAACGACAAAGCATCAAGTGTAAAATATTCTTGCAATAGCCCGTATGGTCCTATCAGTGCAGATGGTGCGGAACCCTTCCGTTCACAGTCAAACACCCACACAACTGCGTTCTGTCTAGCAGAGCCATTTGACTGTAACCCCTAGCAAGAACTGGTTACCATCAAACCATAGAGGAATGTTCATATGTGTGTTTCCAGCGCCTTACTCTGCAGGACTTCTACAATTTAGAGGCAACTTGAGATCTGGCTGTCCAACATAAACAATTTTTTTGTGATAAGTTGGGTCACACCACATAACTCATTGTTTCCCCAGGCTGACTGGCTTGGAAACGTTCCCAGTCTTGTAGTCTGGTAGGAAGATAAAAATCTCTTCCAAACCACTTCAGACTTTTCACACCACTTCAGCTAATCACCAATCACCCACGCTGATGAAAACCTTTTTGTCACATAAAAGAAAGATGACAAGACGACTATTGTCATAAGAAACTTGTGAATGTACATATGTTAGGCCACAGCAAGTAGTTTTTATGGACGACATCAGCGCGGACATTAATTTTCGCCTGATTTTGGAAAAAAAGAAATTTTGTTACCTTCTGACAGTGGTCAAAATGCCAAAAATGGGCAAAGATGTCTTGTTTTTTTTTTTGCCCGCATTAGATTTGGAGTCTGTGGAGGATGTCATCCATAAAATTTACTTGCTGTGGCCTTATAAGATGTTCATAGACCAGCTTGTTCATAGCTTCCTCACTCGCTCGCTCACAATGTAAACAAATCGGAGGAGGGACACTCTCCAGAAAGATTTGAGCAAAATCTACCCATCCTCGGGTGACTTCTGTCCACTCCAAAATTTCAACACCAAAAATCTTTCCACCATCCAAGATAAACAGTTGCCTCTGCTTGACTTCTATTAATAGATTCTGGGTGGAATCCTTTAGTTTAAAGCTGACTGTTGATTTGATTATATGGATGACATCCGCGTGTGCATGAATTTTTGTCCGTTTCCAAAAAAAAAGTTTTTGACCATTCTGTAAATCGTATAATATGAGCAAATATACATGTATACCGGTATCGTATCGTTACAAAAAAGTATTGGAAAACGATACGCAATGTTATACGAATGCCGAAATCAATTCTGGAAAAGAAGAAAATGTGAAGAAATGAAGAGTCTATTATTATTCGCCATACCGTACTCTGTGTGTTGTCAAACTTTTTTTTGCCAAACTTTTTTTTCATTCGCACGCTTGCGTTAGTTTTGGGGTTCCCAGAGGATGTCATCCATATGATGAAATCAACATGGCCTTAGGCTTAATTTGGTTTACAAGTCCTAGAATGTTTTATTACTTGTACAGGAAGTAGAGGTTAACTGATTTATGCATGTTATCAAACATGTTGAGTTTCCGGAAAGCCTTGAAATACCAAGGCATTATGTCGGGAAAGGAAGCTGCTTTTACTCAACACAAAAAAACAGAAATCAGTGATTTTGTCTTGTACCTGTGTCTGACCTTTTGTGGTCTCTAATTAGGTAACCATCAACGTGCTGTCTGACCTCCGTAGCAGGCTTGTAGAACTGGGGGTTCGGTGGTCTTTGGCTGTTTTCTGATTAGCCTCCGTAGCAGGCTTATAGAATTGGGGGTTTGGTGGTCTTTGGCTGTTTTCTGATTAGCCTCCGTAGCAGGCTTATAGAACTGGGAGTTCGGTGGTCTTTGGCTGTTTTCTGATTAGCCTCCGTAGCAGGCTTATAGAACTGGGAGTTCGGTGGTCTTCGGCTGTTTTCTGATTAGCCTCCGTAGCAGGCTTATAGAACTGGGGGTTTGGTGGTCTTCGGCTGTTTTCTGATTAGCCTCCGCAGCAGGCTTATAGAACTGGGGGTTTGGTGGTCTTCGGCTGTTTTCTGATTAGCCCAGTTCTAAAAACGGGGGTAATTCAACGTGCAACCAGGCCGGCTATGTTGTCTATATGCAATCAGAAAATGGTACATAAAAGCTCCCAAAGACCCTGAAGACCCCCAAAACCCCCAGTTTTTGGCATGCTATGGAGGCTACGTGCTGTCTCTCAACTGTACAAAAAACCCAAGCAAACACGCAAACAAACATACCCGAAACAATACCTCCAATTTTACGGAGGTAAATATCCACCCAAAGCCTTTATCAAGCGCTCTTCTACAATAAAAGGTTTGCCGATGGTGATGCAAAGCCTCAAGGCTTGTGAGATTTACATCTTGATTCTAGCAGTAGGTGCACATGTGGCAGCTGCTACGCAACATAAACCCTAGCCTCCATAGCATGCCAAAAACTGGGGGTTTTGGGGTACTATTCAAGCAGAGGTTTGGGTTTGGGGTTATTGTCTTCGTCAGAAGGACTATGAAATTGTCTCGCCGGAGTGTGGGGAACTGCGGATTTTGCGATATAACTCTGGAAGGCATGATTCGACGTCCATGATTTTTGGCAGGCAGATTACCGCTGTTAAGGCCGAAGTCAAGTACAAGTTTTGGCTTCGTGGGGGGTCCGTGCGTCACGTTAGTGCACCTTTTGTGTTTGTGGCTTGTTAGCAAGATAACTCAAGTATTTGTAAAATGTTGATTATAATTCTTGGTGTGGTGCTTACTATTGTCGGGACCAAGGTTAAGTTCGTTACTGAGCTTCGTGGGGGGTTTCGTTGTGACTACAGGGGGCATTTTGTTAATTTTTCTTGTGAGCAGGATAACTTTTGTATGTGTGGATGGAAGTTAATGAAATTTGATAGGCTTATTACTGTCGTGGTCTCCAAGATTGAGTTCAAAGATGAGAGTCGTGGAGGTCGTTATGTCCCCGTAATAGTACCTTTTGTGTTTAGAAATCCCCCACCTACATCTGCTTGGAGACAGCCGACAGCTGGATATAGCGGGGGAACCCCATAATGGGATGGGATCAAATGACGTTACATTGAGGGATTGTACTATAACTTCAGCAGGGGGAGGATAGGTTGGACATATGTCAGGTTATTTTCTACGGCCACACCAAGTAATTGCTATGGATGACGTCCACTGGAGACCTTAAATCTAATTACCTTAAATTTAAGGCAAGCGCGCAATAAAAACACGAAGGGCCGAAAAACGAGATGCCTAGATTTGGAATATACTAACTGTAGAAGTACAAATGTTAGGACACAAAGAACACAAGAAACAAGTCTTCTATTTGTCATAAAGACAAATTAACAAAACAGCAGTAGTCACCCTGTTCTGATTCTTTCCTTTATAACATCTTCTCTTATTATATTTTGCGGCGCTGTCGTGACACTTTCAACACAGTAAGAATTTCTTGAACGTTTTTTTTCTAGTAACTAGTCCAAACTCAAATAACGTAGGGGGGGG
>NW_017802380.1:153980-233565 GCF_001625305.1 Branchiostoma belcheri | reverse complement strand
TTCTATTTGTCATAAAGACAAATTAACAAAACAGCAGTAGTCACCCTGTTCTGATTCTTTCCTTTATAACATCTTCTCTTATTATATTTTGCGGCGCTGTCGTGACACTTTCAACACAGTAAGAATTTCTTGAACGTTTTTTTCCAGTAACAGTCCAAACTCAAATAACTGGGGGGGGGGCTAACACGGGTGACGACGCATCTGTATAATCTGCGGCAAACCGTTTCAGGGTGTTCTGTACCATAAAAATAGTACAGAGATTCTTTTGTTCTTTAGACCAAATTGATTATTAAAGAGATTGAAGAATACGCATGTTAATTTCTCTAGAACGATGTACCTCTGACGAAGACATGAGATCTCCGACCTCTAGTTTTTGGCGTGTTTTTAGGCTTTTTTATCAGGGTTTCTCTTTTGCAATGGAATTTTTTGGGGTGAAAAAAATTGGGGGGGTGAAAAAAATAACCCCAAACCCAAACCTCTGCTTGGGGGGGGGTCTTCAGGGTCTTTGGGAGCTTTTATGTGCTATTTTCTGATTGCATATAGACAACATAGCCGGCCTGGTTGAACTACCCCCGTTTTAGAACTGGGCTAATCAGAAAACAACCGAAGACCACCAAACCCCCAGTTCTATAAGCTTGCTACAAAGGCTACTAAACCCAGTCTTCTCCCTCGGGATATTTGGATCAGTGATGGCGTAGGACACCACTGCGCATGTGAACTTGATTTCCAATTCCAAATGTCCTTGTGAACCAAAATCAAACCTTGGGAAAATTCCACCTCAAGAGAGTCATCCATACATCTCCCACCATCCTACCAAGACTTAGTATGTGAAGATTGAATCCATTTCATAGCCCCTCCCCCAATTAAGGGACATGGTATTTTTCAATGTCATAGCTGCCATTTATTCGTAGTCAAACTCATGTACATGTATTAAAGCTACCGGTAATAATGATAGCGGGTGACCTCAGATTGAGGACAAAGCTAATAATATTGTATTAATATATCAGTCAGTTGTAATGTGTACCGTCTGACATCTGCCGTCATATGTATCATTTTCAGTTCTACATGTACACTTCTATACATGTATGCCCAGAAATTCTGTTTGAACAGTGATTGAACATCTGAACTTCATAAGATTACTAAATGTCATAAAAAGAGAGGAGTAACTCCCAGCCCTTTTAGAAAAGACTACCTACATACAGGGCTCGTGACTGCGACTGATTTGGTCGCATATGCGCCCAAAATTTTGACGGTGCGACTACATTTGAAATCACGGTCGCACGGTGCGCCAATAAAAATTTTAGCCTATTCATTCCATTGTCGGCACAATCTTGTGAATTGACGATGAATTGTCGATCTCGCCATGACGCCGCAAAGAAAACGTTGTCATTGGTAGAAAATCTGACACCCCACTGGCGTTTCACAGCAAAATTTTCATGTGAACAACTCCGAATGTCTTTGTTTACATCGTGAAAGCTCACCGATACTCCCGCCGGCCGCCCGCACCCGACCGCATGGTCGCGGCATGACGCTAGTTTTCGGCAGCTCGGCGGAAAAATAATCCATCCCCAGAAGAAATGTTACGCATGAAAATAACAACTACAACTTGCTTTCCTCGTTATATGACTTTTTGAGGCCGTAAAATGTTTAAAACCGTTGAAATTTGCTCGAAAAACGGCTCGAAAATCTACGGCGAGACTGACAAAATGGCCGACGGTGTTTCACAATAACAGTGGTCAAAGGTCAAGATAGCATCCAAATGTACAAGATACATGTACTAAGTATATATTACAAGGTGCTAAAACGAAACTTTAAACGCATGAAAAAATTTTTTTCTCGGCTACAACTGAAATAAAAATTCACTTATATTTTTATAAGGTTAATTTTCAAACATTACTGAGAAATTTTCCGAATTTATTGGTTTCTTGTGTTAGTGCGGTTGGATGCTGTGATTGTGAAGTCCCTAATACATTGGGAGAATCAGATGAGATTTTTTGAGTGGAGTTTATAGACATGATCACATTTTTATTTGTTCAGCTGTGTCAATATGTGATTTGTTTGGGAAATAGGATTTGGTTTAGGTTTTAATATATCAATGTCAGGTACACCTTTGGGAATAATTGCTCCAAGTTCCAGGTAGTACATGTACATTTTGTATCATGTATTTTTCACTTGTTGAACTTGTGGAAGCACCGTTGGCCCCCGGTTAGGGGTCATCCGGGGAACCTATGCCCAATTTTTTCAAAATTAAGGATGCTGATAGAATTTTTTAAAGGAAATATGATCTAGCTTAGTTTTTAATATATTAACACCTTTGCAATACAATATTTTTTGTTGGTGCGCCTAGATTTTAGCCTGTGCTCCTAACTTTTTATGGTTAGGAGCACAGTGCTCCTAGGTCAAAAAGTTAATTTGGAGCCCTGTACATAGAATATTTGTAAATACAAACTAAAACATAGCCTCATTGACTACTAGTACTTTAATCAAGACCAATTTACTGAAACAGAAAAAGGGCAGGAAATTCCTAAATAAAAAAATACAAACGAAAAATCAGATAGAGACAACTGAAGATGAAATGGTAAGCAAGACAGAACAACTCTAATAGTACAAAACCAATTTCTTTTTATGGCACATGGGCTCCGTGGCATTCCAGAAATATGGGGTCAGCCTGTGACACGTGGCTGCTGTTGAACGAACGCATCGATCAAACAAACAACCGACGAGACACCCACACGGTACGGCGACTGACATTTCTCCTTCAGAACACCTCAAGGTTAAACACGACAAATGGAATCCAGACGGCCGACATTGCGCAACTACAGTAACTCAACGTCAGAGGTTTACTTTGTAGTAAAGTCATGTGGACATTTTTCCAGACACTATAAGTATAATGACATTAGGTGTTTGCAGTCATGTGACGTGTGAGAAGTTCAAAACGAAGTTGATGTTTCATACATGTACCAGGCTAGAAGTTGCCCTGCTACAGCTAGTATTTCAAATCAAGAACATGCAGTTAACATTGACCCACTGGAAGTTGAATAAGTAATCTATACTTGACTGTCGCTTAAGACCTTGTCTGGCCATGAACCCTTAATAAGATTAGTGCAATCATTGACTTAGAGAGGCAAATGGCATACTTTTTTAACCTTAAACTTGTATATTTCTATTCTCAATGACATTATAGAGCGATCCAGCACTGTGTTTTGTTTCTTACTCCAATCATGACTAAGATAGGCAAATGGCATAATTTTCTAACCTTAACTTCGCTTAAACTTGTCTTATGAATACTTGTTTCATTGCCATCCTGGTCACAGATTCCTCCCTGTCTCTCTCTATTGAATTACCATCTTCCTTAGTTGTACAACATTTAAAAACTCCCCCAGTCATTCTTTTCATACAAATTACTGCCTTAAGTACATCCCTAAGCTTCAGAAATGGGATGGCCTTAATTTCATTTTCAATCACCCTGCCCCACAGCATGCTGATTCTAATCTATAGAGGTCACCATAACGAACATAATGAAGCCCTAATGTCCTCATTCTTCAGATAAAGCCTTTGGAAGTTTACTCCCATTGGGGATGAATGTTGGGGGCTAATATCAAAAGTAAACAGTAAGCAGTGGGCTCATTGTAAACGGAGACCAAACCATACGTCAGAGGTGACACCAAAGGGCCTGTCCCAGAAAGCTTTTCCTGACACAAGTACATGTGGTACATCAACTTGTTCAATCAGATTTCCAGATCACATACAGTGCAGGGCTCGAAATACTGGGTGCATGTGCACCTTAGCGCACCCAAAGTTGGAGTATAGTATAGTATACTTATAGTATACAGGATATTCTTGGCATCTAAGGGTCAGAAAAATGATAAAATCTTTGTTGTAGTACTTGTGTAAGATTTTGAAGTTAGCTCCCGTTTCAGATTCAAGCTTAGAAGAGGAGCAGTAAGATTGATAATTAGGTTTTGTTTTATTTATATGGTGCACCCAAAAATTGTTTTGTGCACCTAATTTTTAAGGTTGGGTGCACCAGTGCACCTATTCCCAAAAACGAATTTCGAGCCCTGGAGTGGAATTGGTAAAGAGCATCCTGACAAATTCCTGCTTTGTAAGCTAAGCCGGAAGTTTGTTCGAAATCAGCCGAGATCATCGCAGATAGAAGGGGCTGCACAAAAACGTGTCCCTTCCTGTCGTGTGGCTTTACAGAGAAAAGCACAGGTCAGACGCAGGCAAAGTACTTTTCAAGGTGACTTGTGAATGAGACGTATGGTTTCCAGGGTTCTAGCTAGGATGTAATTTTAGCGTAGTGGTACTGGCCGCCTGTCGATATGAGCCCTCCTTCCGTGGTGCGGAGCTTTTAAAAATTTGAGCTAAAAAAGGGGCCATTTGAGGGATACCCAAAGGGAAAAAATGTTATTTCTAAGGTAATGTACAATGTATCCTTGATTGGTAATTTTCCCCATTTGATCTGGCGTTCTTGAACAAAGAAATACAGTCACAATGCTCCTATTACATGCTGTATGTGTAGGGGGGGAAATTTAGTGTAGGGGGTCAAAATTATAGCGTAGGGGGGAAAATTTAGCGAAGGGGGTCAAAATTTTAGCGTAGGGGGGTTGTGCTAGCTAGAACCCTGGTTTCATACTAGATGCATGGAACCAGGCCAAAAGCGAGTACCAGTCCAGCTGTGTAGAATTGCACTGGAAAAACCTCATCAGTTACGACCAAACAAATGTCAGCTTCTAGTTCAAGTTCAGATCTGGACCAGAACGAGCCCTTGACCCTCACATAGACCCGAACAAGGCAGACTGGATAGTGTATACAGACCTGCCTCTGATACCAAATGGGGCGTGCCTGTAATGTAATCATGGAGACCTGCATGCAAAAAACATTTCAACTCACTGAATCAGATTCTCAAAACAAAGAAATCTGTTCAGAAGTGATACGGATTTTGAAAGTTCAGACTTAAATTATAATGGGAACTTGTGTAATTTCTAGTGAGTACCTCTGAAGAATTAGTAGGCTTTAAAATTAATGTCAAACAACAATTAGTCTAACAAATGATAACATTCTTACATGCAAATTCATGCCAGAAGTATGATTGCAAAAGTAATAGTGTACATTAACTAGAGGTCTACTATAAAGGTTCCAAGTTCACTACTAGTATTGTAGTGTGGAACGTACAGTTGGAATTCTTCTTTGAAGGCAGCGACTACTGAAATGTACCAACAGTTTTGTACACTTCCGTCCACCCTTGATCCTTCCTATATCACTGTCTATAAACCATGGCCTATAAAATAACACCTGGACTCAATTGCTACTAAAGAGGGTCTGCATGAGGGGATCCGGCAATTCTTGGAGGTTCAGATAAATTGCCTTATTCTTGCTAAAGCTTTTGGGATTGTCTTTCATATTCATGGGGTGTGTGGCAAAATTATTGACACACAACGGTTATACATCATGTATTACATGTATATAAAATACAATGTAGCTTGTTACACCCCATGAAAAGGTACTAGAATGCAGGCCCTCACCAAAGGAGCCTGAAATCATTCCCTTTTTACAATGCCTGTACTCTAATCCCTCCCTCACTCCCACCTTTTACTCCTGATTGCCCACTGCCAGCCATTCCCCCCTGATTACCATCACCACACCCCCTTACAGGATGGGACTATCACATGCAGATTTCAATTTCACACATTAACTTCAATGTCACGCATGACTACCCTCTTTCTCTTTGATAGTCCTTTGACACAAAGGGCCATTACCCTATTATTTCCCCATCAGGCACTAACAAGTTTATTCACAGTTTACGGCTAACCCGCTACGATTAGATTTTAATTCATCTGAAAACGATACGTCCGCTGTCTTCAAAAAAGAAGTCGAACCCAGTAGATTTTGGAGTTGTGGTAGTTTTTATTTCTTGACCCTAGTTATGTATTACTTTCTTGTAAGTTGTAAAAGTACTTAAAATAATGTTCCTTTTGTATTTGCAATTAGCCCTCAGAAATAAGCTTGCAAAAAAAAATTATTAATTTTCAGTGCCAGGAAAATTTCAGACTGAAGTGAAAAAGTATGAAGCACACCCAGTCTAAACAGAATCAAAGTTGCAAAGTAATTTGCAATGGAACCAGCTTAGCACATTCCAGAGCCTGTAAGCATGATATAGGATCTGCTAGGGGTTCAAGCAAGCAAGAGACCAGGTAGGAACATGTAGGAACGTAGTGAGGTTAGGGTTGGAAAGTAAAGGTAACTAGCATCTACATCTCTAGGCTCAGTGTCTTTTCAAGACTGGATTTGGTTATTTTCTGCAAGAATTGTCTATTTGGATTCCTGACCACCACAGGAAGTGCAGCCACATGCTGCTGTTATTCCACATAATTGGAACCAAGTGTCTGTCAGACAGACTTGAAAAGTGGAATGCCTGTTATTCTAAATCCATTTGTCATTCAACAGGGGCTCTGAGGCTGTCTGTTCTGTACTGTCAACACAAGGTGACAAGTCTGGAGCTTTGTCTGCTCAGCTGGAGGAGATGCAATAGTTGGGGAGAATCAAGGTCATATAGAACAGGCCAAGGCCAAATTTAGACTTGTGATGGTATACCACTGCATGGACGACTGCAAGCCCTTTTCCGTAGAGCGTAATGGGCCGTTTTAATTCTACGTAGAGCGTAGATGAACCACAGGTCAACACAAGGTGACAAGTCTGGAGCTTTGTCTGCTCAGCTGGAGGAGATGCAATAGTTGTTGGGGGAGAATCAAGGTCATATAGAACAGGCCAAGGCCAAAATTAGACTGGTGATGGTATACCACTACATGAGGCTTCGGCAAAGATGAGGGCCTGAGTGATTATGAATTACACAAAATTTTCACCGCCGATCACGAATTACGTTAATTTCCCTATATTACCTTATATCATGGAGTACTTTACAGCCGTATTCGTCCTTGGGAATTCTTGACGCAAACCTACCCCGCGAAAAGGAATCAGGATTAAAGTTCGCAATCGGGCCACATTAAAATTACCTTTACTCAACAATTATTTGCCTCTCAGAATGCGGGAAATAGCATTTAAGAGGGTTAAAAACTTTAAAATTTCCCGGCGTTGGGACGGCCGAAACACTGCTCTGAGCAATAACACTGTATACCTACATGTTTTTAGATCATCTTGAAAGGTGGGAGGAAAATTAACTGGAACTGCTTCTAATTTCCTGGAGTTACCTGGGTTACAGGTCTGGGGGAGAGGACCTTTTATCTCCCTTAGAATCTTAGAGGGCCTGCATGCCCTTTTCCCTGGAGCGTAATAGGCCGTTTTAATTCTACGTAGAGCGTAGATGGACCGCTCTAATTCAACGTAAAGCGTAATTGGCGCATTTTGCGTAGAGCGTATTCACCATTTTAATCCAACATAATGCGTTGTAGCCACTTGGAATTCATTATAATCGAGAGGGTTCTGAATTCAGCGTAGAGCGTTGTCGGGATCCCCCCATGCAGGCCCTCATCTAAGGGTCTTTTTCAAGTGAAAATTTCTCCTAGAGTGCTGCTGCTGCGACATACAACTAGAAAGATTACTACATGTTTAATTTCCATCAAGAGATCTGAAGAACTGTTACCAAGAACAAGGGTTGTAATGAAAGCCTGACCCAAATAACCATTCTTATTACTGTAAAGTCATTTAATTTTGCAGTGAAATATTTGCAGTATGAGGGAAAGGAGGCTTTCACAACATTTCAAATTCAATGTTGTAGTACGGTAGTCATATAAGAGAGGCATAGTTGTGGTGTGATGAACTCACATTGGGGAGGTTACCAGCCTCCGTAGCAGGCTTATAGAACTGGGCGTTTGGTGGTCTTCGGCTGTTTTCTGATTAGCCGAGTTCTAAGCATGGAAAAACGGGGGTAATTTAACCAGGCCGGCTATGTTGTCCTATACAGAAAATAGCACATAAAAGCTCCCAAAGACCATGATTTTGGCATGCTATGGAGGCTACGGGCTAGGAGGTTACTATGAAAATTGCAAAAATGAAACCACAGCAAAAGTTTCACAAATTACAGTAAGCAGGTGACAATCTTCCAATATGCAGAGATACAGGACAGGTCAGGAGGTCGCACTAGTGCCATGATGAAATGGGCCAGGACCTAAGAGGGTGGAAAATTGGCGATGGTTTATTTCTGTTTCCTATCAGCGGACATTATTGTACAACATCCCTTGAGTATTCACTGTATTGATTCTCTGGGTACATGTTTCCTTGACCCTACGATTCTGTAGTCTCCGCCAGACTTCTTTTGCGGCTGAATACATTGTAGAAATCGGCCTAAAAAGGGTATTAATTGGCAAGAGAAGGCAGCCGGCCAGAGAAGAAAATGGAGCTTCTCTGGCTGGCTACCTTCTCTTGCCAATTAATACCCTTTTTAGGCCAGTTTCTATGATTTATTCAGCCCGCAAAAGAAGTCTGGTGGAGACTAACAAATTTGCAGATTGAGCAACACTTCTGTTTTGTAATTCCGTGGATCTGCTTGCTTACTGTTGTGGAGGAAGGGTGACCACAGCTGTAAGGTTAGGGGTGAACATAACATCTATAGATCAAGATGACAGAAGTTACGAGACACTCCAAAATTAAAAGGCAATAAGTTTGACCAGTCATACATGTACAGTAGCAGCCTACGCATACAATTTATACACTGATAAGGAAATAGTATTTTGTTTGCTTTTCTATGTACTACCACATGTATTTCATAAATCTTTTTTATGTACCCACGTAAAGTCAGGTATCTTAGTTTTCTTCTTCAGGTCTTCAAGATACAAACCTTATTTGCCAGGAAAAGTTATCAAGAAGATGACAAAGGTTAAATACTGCGAGCAACTACTATTAACATCTTTCACCCCTTTTCTGTTTTGAAACATACTTTTGGGTGCAATGTCAAGATATTTGTTACTTTTGCTTCAAAGGTTAACCCTTGCACAGCAGCATGACATTTGTTTGTTGCCATTTGGACAAGGAAAAATAAACCGGTGTCCCAGAAAATTTACGAAGACAGCAATGGCAAACACCTCTACATGCTTTACAATGTTGGCAAAATCAAACTACTTAGGAGAATCGAGCATCTCATGAATCAAAGTCAGTGCTTCTTATTTATGAATTCTCCTTACTGCTGGCCCTGGCAAGGAGTCCAGCTAACCTGGAATTTTGACAGCTTCCAGCTGTGCAACTCAACAACTGACAATCTCACACTTGTACCACTTTTCAGACCCTCTCAATCAAACTCTCACTGTTTACTACAGACTTTGTGCAATACCGAAAGCATATTAGGCTTTTCCAACTATACTCAGGACTCAGTAAACCTTGTGAAATGTGCAGGTGTTTCTGCTTAACTCGAATGATCAGAAAAACAGGCCCTTGATTACTGCCATACTTGTGCACTATGAAAATACAGCAACCTTCCCTCAGAATTTTACAGGCATCTTTTACTGTGTCTTCCCTAACAATTTGGCTCTCAAGAAAACCACATAATTGTGACTGCTAAGCCAGAGACAAGCCTAGCATAACCAGTATGTTTAACTATCTATAGTTTCTCTGCAGCTGGGAATCCACTCTTTCAGTAGGTATAAAGCCAGTTCTGCTTGACTTCCAGTTTAATCAAACAGCACGACCCTGACAGGCACAGCAGTATCCAAGTTACCCTAAACCCTATTAGCAAGCCCCATGGCTTCCCGAAATGGGCAATCTGCAAAATACCTCTTGGAGGTAAAGCGCAGAGTGTGTGACCTGGGTCGGGATTGACAAGGTGCATAATTACAACTTCAAGGGCAAGAAAATACCAAGGAGGTATAAAAATGTTTTTGGAAATGTGTAAGGCTGAAGAAATGCCATAAAATTGTCCTAGGCACATGTAGAGTAGAATAGAGTAGAGTAGAGTAGAGTAGAGTAGAGTAGAGTAGAACGTCCAAGGTTATAGATACATGATACGTACTACTTCCATATGGGGTAACCAACTATGCACAGTGCACTGGTTGGCAACCAGTGGATTCTGGTATGAAGCAAATAGTTTTACCTTGCAAATCTAATTATAATACCTGTGTAACACATTTCTCCTCCTTACATCTATTTTCAACCAAGTTTAGTCCCCAAAAGGACAAGGGAAGACTTTATCCTAGCTGTACATTGCACTAGACTAGATAAAGTCTTACCAGATTACATTGCACTAGATTATCGTAGGCTGGAACTCGCTGCCACCAAGCACAGTTGGGACATCATCACTAGAAAGCTTTAAACATCTCCCGTAACTAAATGTGCAAGGATTGAGTATATAACAAGTCGTTCTGTGTGATATAGCTAGCTGCCGCCACGCCACATGTCTGTGAAGCTGGTGTGTTATGCCGAAGGGTGGTTATGCAGATACAGATACAGATACACTAGCTAGTATATCTGCACTAGTTAGTGGAGGCAGGATGTACAAATGTAGGACACTGGGAGGGCCTGTGGTGCCTCCCTGCATACTTGTGTACATCGACTGTCAACAATTAGTAGAGCTGAGCAAAGAAATAACACACCAGCTGAGGGTACCCTCCAGATGCACCCTCATGTGAAGCACTGCATGTCAACAAATACATGCCTACTGTGAACTAACAGAAAAATACGCAGCCCAAACTCACAAAAATACACGGGGTAAACCTTTGAACAACACTGACTAACCTGACAGTGATCTATCACTCAATTTATCTGTAGATAAGTTTGTGTAACACTAGATAACATTACAGTAATGACATATTACATTTCTCCTGCATTCTTGTAAGCTGCAATGCATTACAGGTCTGTTTGGGTTTGGGTAGGCTTAAATAAGATGATGCAGATGTTTACCTACTGGCCAATTCCAAAGTTTATTTACTCCCCACCCAACAAGTTAGTAGCAATACAAAGAGCAATGATGTAGAATAATACTTTTACATGATGTATACAGTATAATCTCCAGGCAGATAATGGGATAGATGATTAAAACATTTTCTGCGTATCCTTTTTGAGCTAGTAGCCTGCATTGATGAAGGTGAGACATCCAGGTAATGAGATACACAACAAAAACCTTACTCAAGCAACTGGATAGACTACCGCTCAACGTGCAACTAAGACATACCAGCTAGTATCCCTTTTGGGGTATAGTTGTAGTTGTGTGGCAGCCTGAAAAGATTAGAATTTTCCATCATAACATGTACAACTCCTGCAATTAAATGTGCAAAGATTGAGTGTAACAAGTCGTTCGGTGTGATGTAGCCAGCTGCCACCGCACCGAGTGCCTGTGAAGCTGGTGTGTTATGCTGAATGGCGGTTATACAGGGCGACTATACTGATACAGATACAACTGCTGGGAGGGAGCATTTTATAGTTTTATCTGTGCTCTTATGGTTTGCTATGGCCAATACCAAGGACACCATATACGACACTATATGATGTCCTTGGCCAAATCTACCATCTAGTCAGAACCAGTTGACCCTACATGAACATGATACATGGACATACGTGACAATATTTCCTGGACTGACCCCTGGGTTGGTGGCTTAGCAAAACACAGGGTTAAGTTTCAGCAGATGTTTCTCCCTCCAGAGGGCCAGAGGATGTCAACTTCAAGGGATAACAGATCTTCGGCCGTGTCAGTTCTGACTTGGTTTCTCAGATACACACTAAACTCCTGCCTAAACAAACTTCTACAGCAATACACAGGGGGTGGAGCTGCACACTCGAGTATCATCAACATGGATAGCAGGGACCACCCGATAGCCATTTCATTTATTTCAAAGCCTTTTAGCCCTGCAGGGCTAATCTTCCAAGGCTCAAACATTAAAATTACATGATCACATACAAGGAAAATACAGTGAATACATTTAAGAAGACATACATACATCAACAATGAACCAGAACACACAAATCGATATTAACTGAAATTTAACAATTTAAAAACTAGAGGTTGAGGCTCATGTGACGCTGTTTGCGATAGCTTTTTTGGACCTGAGTAGGTCATGTAGGTTACTTAGTGTCTTTACTCTAAAGGCTTTTAGTTAGAAATAACATACCCAAGTTTCTTATGCCATAATAGTGAGGTTCAAGTGCTACCAATTTGTCTGGAACTTTTAGCCTTGCGGTTAGTGTGTTGGGTTTGGTCGCGGGTTCGAAACACAGGAGCCAAGAGACTGTACTACTTGCCTCTTTCATGTTTCACACACAGTATATATATAAACCATTTTCCAATTTAAAGTTTTCGACTTGAGAATCTATACGGCCTAAATTAAAATGGATTTAATTTCATGGTTGGAGGTAAAAAGACGTTTGCACCATGCTTTCAATTTGTAGTTGAAACGATTCCTTCAGTACAGTTGTAATACAATTCATGGTGTCATGAATTTTCATGGTACATGGTTTTCGAGGTGAATACAGTGTACATTTGTACCACCGCAAAAGCTTCTGCATTTAAAGTATAATTATAAGGAGTCCCCTTAGCCTCTAGTATCTGTACCTGTATCAGTATAGCTGGTATAACCGCCCTTTGGCATAACACACCAGCTTCGCATGCACGCGGCGCGGCAGCAGCTAGCTATATCACACAGAACGACTTGTTACACTCAATCTTTGCACATTTAATTGCAGGAGCTTTAGTAGATTTGCTTGTTGTAAAATAGGACACTTTGAGTCTTTGTGGGTCATGCAATGATCATGATTATCTATCAGACACTATAATTAAGACGCCCAACATCACCAGAGGGATCATAAATAATTTGTAAACTTGAACTTGGGGTTATTTTTGCTGACCGATTGAACTTCTGCATACCTCGTAGTACAATAACCTAGCAGCGATGGATATGAGCATAATTTTAGGGGACTGAAAACTTCAACACTACAGATGTGGAATCAATTAGACTTCTTGATAAGAGTAAATTAAAAGCTAGATCCGCTCCAAGGTCGATCTAAATCTTCGTTGATTTCACAAACGTTCAGTTTTCGAGAGCTTGGCGTGGCCATGTTGGTGGTTAGTGACCTGTGTCTGCGCCACAAATACGCCACATTTCCAACATTCAGAACCGTGTAACACCCTAGCAAACAACAGCGCAAGGTCAACACACAGGCTCGAAATAGGCCCCCTTCTTCTCCAAAAGATCCACACACAAACTGTGAAGCAGGCAAGAGAAGAAACGCGCCGGAAAGTTTCGGCGACTCCGCCACCAGAAGTTACCCAGAAGTTACCAATTTAGAAACTTGAGTGCGTGCCGACTGAATGCTCGCAAAGTCTGTTGCTCGGTCTAAAATAAAAGCTAGCAGTAGCTCGAGACGGTTTTTATCCGGCCACACACACACACACAACCCACGCCGGACATCCGTATTTGTATTTTCCCGAGAATCGCGCCCTTTGCACGCACAACTGGCCATCGCACTCTTTATCTACCCCGCGGCTACAGCCGAAAACTACAACGTGTAAACAAAACTTGGGGATTCCCTCCAACCTCACTTCTAACACTCACCGCTCTCGATAGCTTTGAGGCAGGCGGGCTTCCATGCAGGCATATCTTGGCCGCTGACTTGTTGGAGAGTGTCTCTGCACCGTTTTTACCGACACCCTGGCCTGGTCTCTCTCTCTCTCTCTCGGTCGGGAAGGGAAACCCTTATGGTAAATGTCCTTTGAGACTGATGGCTATCAGTTCGTGCAAGACCGCCTCGGGGCAAAGCAAAGCAGCTGGAACAGATAGAAACACCGCGGCAAAACGTACGAAATAGACGGAAAAATAATCATTTCTAACACAACACTTGCTCAAATGTACACCATATCGACGTATAACCAAATGATATAAAAGAATGAGATGTTACACTTATTTTAAAAGTTTCTGGATCAATCAAATGTTATTTCACAGCTATTTTATACGTTTAGATGCCTTGTAAATTTGGACGAATCTACTGTGCCAAAGGGAACACGTGTGAACTTATTTTTTTATATTATCAAATAAAGGCAGCAACATAAGATGAAAGGAAATTTAAGAGTGTACAGTATTTTTTATAATCTAAAACAATGACTTCTTAATATTTGTTCAACACAAAAGTCCAGCTACGTGGTTATCTAGAAAAAATTATTCCCATTTACTGAATGGACTAGCCTTTGTTTTCCAATGGCCAGTACAGACAAGACGTGGCTTCGATGATCGGTGAACACACGTAGGTAATTTTGCACTTTACATCATTCTGACGAAATTTTGCATGCTCAAAATTAGCTGCAAGGTAGCTTAGTTATCCAAAATCATGCCGTGCAGTTAGGAACGATGTGTAAAACGTGGAGAACGGCTATACTAGTAATACTTTGCAAGGCCAAGGGGGCGGTCCAAGAACTATCATGTCATCTTGTATACCATCTTGGGGATCCATGTTGTGTAGTTGTCAACGATGTCTTTGATAGAAAAACAACTGTTTGAAACTAACTCTGGTCTGTGACGTTATAGGATAAAGTCTACACAAAATTCTTAACACGGTGGGGTTACCATTTTATGGATAACACTAATAGTAATATAAAGTCAGTTCAAGGTCTGTGTATAATGGAATGTCCTTGGTCAGTTAACGTTATATTGATTGTGTAGTTACAATGCCTAAGGCAGCTGACCTTAAAATTATAGAGCCACAACCTTTATAGATGCTTAAAGACAGCCTTGAGGTCTATCAGCATGATTGATACAGCACCCTTATAGTACAACAGGGCGTATAACCTTACATTGGTGTTTATAACTCTGACAACTAAAGAAGGTGCAAAGGTATTCGATTTAAGCGTTGCCCGGATTTGAACCCAGGACCTTTGGATCCAGAGACAGAAGTCAAAGTTTATTTAAAACACAACGGTTGTAACAGATAACATTACAAATGTACAGCAAACCATGTAGACAACCAACTAATCTACACTTATCTACACTTATGACAAGGGCATTACATATAACATTATATATAATGTCCTTGTATGATTGCCACTCACTTGACCACTGCACACTATTTGTAGGAAAATTGTCAGACTCAGAAATATGTAAGTTGTAACTGTCTGCTCACTAATAATCAAAGCTTAAAAGTACATTTAAGAGTATATCATGTCAATATATTGAACTGACATATTATTCCTTTTGGCTGCAGGAGGCCTCAGGAGGTGCTGTAAGATGAGGCTATCTGAAAGGACGCCCAGACACCCTTAACTATGCCTGGAGCCAGACTAAACAAGAAGCTTCTTCTCTGCGGATTCTTTGTGGCAACTTTTTCAGTGTTTGGCTGGTTGAGACTCTTATTCTTGATAAACTCTTATGAGTTCAGACCCAGAAGACATGCTCCAGATGCCACAAGATTGTTCAGTACAGCAGTACCAAACCATGCGGTATGATGCACGTTTTTATTTTCAGGGAACACATTGTAGATACATTTCCCTGTAATCCAATCACGCATATGTGTAGATATGTAGATATTGTACATTTGGGAATGCATTTGTAGCAGAGACACCTGTGCTGCAGTGCAATGTGAACCAGTCAGAATTGCCCAGAGGAAGGTGACAGACAGTCACCGAAATGTCAGCTGAATCTGTATCTGTATCTGTATAGCCGGTATAACCGCCTTTCGGCGTAACACACCAGCTTCGCAGGCACGCGGCGCGGCGGCAGCTGGCTATATAACACCGATCGACTTGTTACACCTAACCCTTGAACTTCTAGCTCTAGACATTGTTTAAAGCTATCTATTGACAGTGCCCCTACTGTACTTGGTGACAGTGAGTTCCACTCTGCGATAGTTCTAGGAAAGACTTAATAAAGAATAAAAGACTTGGTTGTGTAAAAAGAGTCTCTTTACTCAGTGTCTTACCAACCTGATGTAACTATTCACAGATTTATTTTCAGAAGCTTAAGGATTTGCAAGAAAAGTACAAAATTTGGACTGACATCTATTTAGCAGTTTTTGTAGACATGTAACTTCATATCACCTATAGACCTTGTTTCAAATTAAGGTTCAGGTAAAATTTGCAGGTTATTTTCAGTGTTACCTGCACCAGTGCAGGTCTTCTGAAAATGTATTACAGTACAATGTACCTGTAAAACTGTTATATCATGAAAAAGGATAATGATCTTTTGCTCAATAAACTTTCACCTCTCCAGGACTGGTATAGACAACACTGTTTCGGGAACACGAAAGAAAATTTCACCATAGGTAAACTGGAAGACCTGATGGAAGGATGGCATTCAGCACAACATCCAGGCTGCAAGTAAGGTTATCATTTGTATTTCATTAATATTTACTGACAGTCAATTGCAAATAGCATTAACATGTAATAGAAAAATCTCCACAGTTGTGTCTCATCTGATCCACACTTCAACTAAATAAGTGCTTTTATTATAGGCTGATAGCTTGTTGTGTAGTGTTCATAATGATACCTTTCAGTTGGTTGTAGATGTGAAAAACATGTTCAAGAGAACAAAAGGTGCTCAAGAAGCTTAAAGGATACATGTATAAGAAAATGATATGTCAGACTAGAGTCTTTGTTTATGTTAACTGCCAAGTGACAAGTGTGTGTAGCTGGTGTGTTACGCCGAAGGGCGGTTATACCGGCTATACCGATACAGATACAAGTGATTTTTATTTGATAGGAAAATAGTAATACATGTGTATGACCAGGAATGCTATGAATATCTTCGGTAATCTAATGAATTATTTTCCTTAATTATTTTCTAGAGAGCTACACCGAATATTTGATGACATCTACCAGGTGACGAGGAAGTCCGGCCAGGTGGTGATCCCGGACACCTTCCAAACCAAAGTCCTGAAGTGGCTGGGAAATAACTACGACTTACTGAAGGATGTTAAACTACAGGTAGTTACATATATCAAGATAATCTTGATAAGCTATGCTTGTTACCGGTATATCATCAGTCCAAAAAGGACTTACTGATATAGAAATTTTACTCATTCACTTGTTGTAGTCAACAGTTGTTTAGATCCAAACAGCATCAGTGGTGATTTTTCACCAAAGTCCTGAAGTGGCTGGGTAATAACTATGACTTACTGAAGGATGCTAAACTACAGGTATCAAGATAAACTTGATAAGTTATCAATGGTTTATTTGCATTAACAACAACATTGTCCCAAAGGCTGAAATAATATTGGGACATCACTTCAAGTTAAGATAAGATTGTTAAACAAGTTAAGATTGTTATGTAACGGGCGGTCGTAGGTTCAATTCTACGAACTCACGATTGACTTAGAACAATCGTATCTAACGGACAGGACTGGCTGTTTTTCGTTCGAACAGCCAATCCCATTCCAATGCCTTTAAAATAAGGTTAGTTAAGCTCAAGTCACTAATCAGTGCAGATGTGTGTTTCTGTGTCTTCCTCCTCTTCTCTTTAATTAAGAATTATACTGTCAGTCCAAAAATGACTTACTGATATAGAAACTTTTACTCATTCACTGGTCGTAGTGAACAGTGGTTTTAGATCAAAACAAAGTAATTTTTTGTTCCAAAGAAGCTAACTTTATTGATTTATTAGATACAGACAAGTTATATGTTATCATCTCTTTTCTTCCACAGTTTGTGACCACTGTGTTCAACCTGATCACACACGAGAGTTCTGTCTTCAACCCCATCCGCTCCAAAAGACCTGGAGTTGCAACAGGAGACAGGGATGTAGCAAGCTAGTATGTAGCAATCCTGGATATACAAATACATTGTTAACTTGCAGTTCATGAATCTCGGAATTGAGCATAAATGTTTTCATGAATTACGTACTGTGTTTCTAAATAATATAAAAAGTACCAAGATACAACAGTATGTGCAATGACATCTCAATCTTTCACAGTAAAGAGAGTGACTCCGCAAATTAAGCCGGTAATTTCGCAGTGGATGTACATGTAATTATTCTAAGGAGTTACTTGAAAACTCTATTCTGTTTTGGATAAAAACTGCTCTAATTTCTCCTTATGTTCTTACAGTGTAGATGAGTTGGCCAAAGAAACAGAGAATGACTGCGACTTCTGTGCATACCAATTGTAAGTAAACATTGTCTTTGTAGATTGTCTGTTATATCATCAGTTCAGCAAAATAGTCACTTGTATATACTTGTGCTTTCATTTCAATGGAATACCAGTAGATCTGTATCTGTATAGCCGGTATAACCGCCCTTCGGCGTAACACACCAGCTTTGCAGGCACGCGGCGTGGCGGCAGCTGGCTACATTACACCGATCAACTTGTTACGCCTAACCCTTGAACATCTAACTCTAGACATTCTTTAAAGCTATCTAATGACAATGCCCCTATATACTGGGAAGTTTGAGTTGGAGTTGGTTGAGTCAGTGGCTATGTTCATTATCAAAACACCTTCCACGTACCAGCTTGCAGACTGGACCTATCCTAAGTTAACAGCTGTTATGTTTTCCATTGCAGTAAAACAGCAGAAGACACATTCGGCAGGATAGAGTCCACACACTCTGCCACGGCTGCAAACACTTTCAAGTATGACAGCTTCCACGCCCTCATCCTCCTGAAGACCCACCATCCCACGGCCTTCTCTGAAGAACAGTTCATGGATTTCACAAGCACAGCCATGAAATGGTATGTAGGGTTCTACAGAGATGTGTTATAAGCACGGAGAATGTGTTCCTTTCATTGTGTTATAATATAAGGCATTAATCTCCAAACAGAACTTAACGTCATGTCAGCAGTCGCAAAGAACCTCATGCCGTAAGTCTGACGTAAAAGGGAAAATTGTGACCTTAATTTTCTTGCTGCCCAATTTTTCTGACGTACAAGCTAATGATGTGAGAAAAACTTAGCTACCAGAAAACTTGATCTATGATGATGATTTATCATCCTAACATCTGCTTGGAGATTGAGAAATGTGTCCACAACAACTTGAATTGCCATAAGTATATATATCATGAGTATTATCACATATCTGTATGTGTATATTGTCATTGCATTATAGTTGTCTTGTGTACTTACTAGTAAGACGAGTGACTCATCGACAGTGCATAATATAAGCCAAACAAAACAATGTCATATTCACACATTAAACTGTGATATTCCCCTTATTATTTCAGGTTTATGAAGTGTTACGACACAGACAAGCAGTACCGCTATCCCCACCTGATGTGGGACAGTCTGCCTAAAGCCAGCGCCAGCCAGGTCCATCCACACGCACAGGCTAGTCTCAGTGCTGCCAGGCATTACGGTGGGTCACTTTACACTTACGAGTAGTCTCTACCAGACTCTGATGTATTGATGGCAAACTGGTATAAAAAGGCCAAGTAGAATACATTTTGTATGTCAGACTCATTTTAGCCAGCCATAAAATTAAAGGTTGCAAATTGAAAGTTTTATGGTTGGCTAACTCCTCTGAGTCAGAGGCTAACTCCTCTGAGTCTGAGTCAGAGGAGTTAGCCAATCATAGAACTTTCAATTTGCAAACTTTAATTTTATGGCTGGCTAAAAGATTGACACTTCAATTGACAAATTTCAAATTGACAAATTGTGTGTTTTGTTGTCTTTTAAATCATTCTTTAATACCATACATCATATTCAATTTGTGAAACCAAGGGTCACTCACATCGAATTTTGATCACATAATGGTCACTCAGTAATCACTGTCTACAGATAGTGGAGAGAGGGTCTTAATGGTTTCTTGTCTCTCGTACCCCCTCCAGGTCTGATGGAGCACCTCCACCTGTCAGCAGAGCACTATGCAGATCAACACGACGGTGACAACTACTTTTCACACCTTCTGCAGGTAAAACAATGCTTCTTATCAAATTGTACGTGATAATAATTTTTTAAGAATCTGATCTTGAGCATTTTGGTTGAAAACGTCCCCATGTATCAGAGAGGTCTTCCATGTATCAAAGAGGAAAGGAAGTGCAATAGTTTTCACTCTCTTATATGTATCTTTATTTGTGTCCACAGATCCACAATGCACTTGGTTTGACCACATTCCTCGGAAATGCCTCTGCCATGGCCTACCTGGTATGCTAAATTTAAACTACTTAATTTGTAAGCTCTATAGTGTGGAAAAATCAGTCTTAACTTTTACCCCACATTTTACTCTTGTGAGATGGTCCTTAATTCTTTATTTTGGATTACGAAAAAAATTTCATCCATGCTTAATACAATTTTATCCTTGTAGACACCTAAGAAAGACCATGAAGTCTTCATCATGAGCAGAACTTCAGGAGAGGACTTCTTCAGACTTATATACTACACCATTCGAAGTAAGTGTGCTTTTTTCCCTGGCCATGGGCAAGACACCTTGCAAGATGTTTTAAGTTAAAACTTTCAATCCAACACAAAAAGTTCTTTCACCTAGAGCTTTTGACCAGTCACTCTGGTCTTCCTCAGTAGACTGACCCAGTGAAGCTTGTCACGTGGCTTCTTTGAAGTGTGACGTCAACACCGGGTCAAAGGTATCTGGTAGACAATGTCAGCCCCCGTCACGGTTGAGTGAAGGGTGAGCCTCCTTTACCCCTCTCAGGAAATAGTCTTGTTCAGTGTCCAAAATCCTTAGTGTCAAGTGACTCTATGTGGATGTGTTGTGACACTTCTGAACTGACTTGCCTTGCGAGATGTTGTAATGATAGCAATGTAGTTCTTGCTGTAATCATTTTTTTTAGAAGGCAAGGCTGTAAGGCTCTCACATTTAAGATATGTAAAGTGTGACCAGGTTTCATGATAACTAATATTCACTATTTTTGTTTTTCCAGCTTTTATAGATGATTTAAAACTTCCAGCCTTCAGCATGGCCATGTTTTTACCAAGACTGGTAAGAAAATGAATATTTCACTATTTATATACATTGTAATGTAATATAGGTATTTTGTAGGTTAAAACGGACCTATGTTAATACCCCTTCAAACAGGAAGGTGCTTGAAAGATGCCAGTACTCGAATGTCCAAAGTCTTTTAAAGCAATTTTATGAACATTTTATATTTGAACTTAATTAAGATTTTAACTTAAGTTGAATTAACCTGAATCGCCAAACCAGTATCCTAGTCACAACAGCTTTCAAAATGACACAATGTCTTCTTGGAGACCTGAATGTGATCTGCTGGTAAGATGAATAAAATCAACTAGGAAGGTAACATTTGCACAGCAAATGCATAATGTTTACCTTCACATATGGTCTGCTCTGTTAATTCTTACTCAAACACACTCATATACATGGTGACAGGAGTCCAAATCCCTCCTGCTATAAAATTGCAACATGATGTAACCCAACACTAGTTACCATGGTGACAGATGTCTGGTTCAGGTCATTGGTCAACCTTATTTGTTTGCAATGGAAGAAGAAGAAACAGAGCAAAAACAAAATGTTTTCTTTCTGCAAATGTAAACATAATGAAAGCGATATTATGTCTTGTGGACTTCTTCAGGAGCCGTTCAGTGCGCCCACATCAGAGGACATCCCAGCAGTAGCCAGGATCATCACACGCGGCCCGCCGGACAACCCCAGAAACGACATCAGTTCCATGGAACTATTTGGAGTAAGTACTGTACCCATTACTTTCTTATGGTTGGTGTAGCTGGCATACAAAATGGTACAGACAAAATCTACCCATATAGGGTTTTCATGTGACATCATTTTGTATTGTGTATTGGTGAAATAATATGATAGTATGCCTATATGCTACTGCTGCAATCCAGTTGCAGGTACATTGTACATTGTACATGTTGTACCTGCATTTATGGTTGCCAGGGAATTCTAATTATAATGGAAAGTTTAATTATACTTATAATTACTATTACATCAATGAAAAGCTTCAATGGTCACAGTAGACACCTTGGGACAAAGGGAAAAATATTGTAAGGTCTAAGGCACCTGACCACAAGCTTAAGGTGGTCACAGTTCAGTACAGGATGAAAGAAAGATCTTCTTGTACTCATCTATACAGAAGTCATGTGAAATCACAACCTTCTTGACTTCCAGGCATCCAATGTGAACGTCGACCCTTTTGCAGTGATCGGACACATCAAAAACACCATACATAGAAATAAGAAGGGAGTACAGCCATCCCCACATGTGAAGGAGGATGCTCTGATTGATCAGAAGAAAGAGGAGGCACCACATGTACAGGCCACTCAGGAGAAGTCAGAGGTGAACAACCAAAACAGCAAAGATTCAGACAATCAAGTACAAGGTGGAGCATTATGACCATCCGGGAGAAAATTTTTAATGTTTTGATGTTGTCATCAAGTTGTATATTTCTTATATTGCTCTGCAATAAGTCCACTTGTCTTCCAAAATACAAGGAAGAAAATCATGATAAGTTGTAACTCAAAAGGTGGCAAAGACAAATCAAATATAGGGAAGGAAGCTGTACACTTTTCATAGTGTCCAAACCTATTTTAGCTTTATTTGAGTCTCTTTTGGTCTCTTTGCAGAGGACAAAAAGAGGCTTGGCGGTTATTGTACAGTGCACAGTGTGGTTTGAGATATGAAGGGAAACATGCAAGTTTTCAAATGGTGGTCTATCAATGTCTTTGTCTTTGTGTGAAAAATCCCAACGAGAAGATAAATTGTGACAAAATTGATAAGCTCAGTAAGCACATCCTAAGTTCCTAAGTATGTTAAACTTGAGATTTAGATCACGTGAGATTGAAAGTCCTTAAATTATGTAAAATGCAGTCATACATAATGTACATAGGGGAGAGATATTGCTGAAAATAAACTTTTATTCATACCGATACTCTGGTCTACTATTATATTTCAGGAGTGTGATAACTGTTTCGAAACAATGTTTTTATAACTTAACAATCTCTGTGTATCATAAGTTTATCCAGACATTCTAGTCTTCCGTAGAGGGCTTTCATCCAGCATCCATTATGGATAAGGATGTCGTGAGAGCAATCCTGAATTTGGTACAAGGGTAGTACATGTAGGTCAGACACATATACATTATTCAGTAAGAGTTGTAGTTAGCCTGGGTGACATCCTCTGTAGTTACCACCTGCTCCCTACCTAGACAGCCAGTGACAATAGGGAGCCGGCAGTAACTACAGAGGATGGCACCCAGGCTAAGTTGTACTTGAAGTATATATTAATATTCTTTTACTAGAGAATTCTTTCAGCAGTGACAAGTTTTTGAAGGCTAAGAATACTAACCTCCAAATTTTTGATGACTATCAGTCCATTTTGTTCACGGAGTGGCCTAGTCTCATGACAGCAGGAGACTAGGCCACTCAAGATGGACTGATAATCATCGAAAATTTGGACGATAGTATACTCAAAAACTTGTCACTGCTGAAAGAATTCTCTAGTAACTGTATCTATATGTGACAAGTAACACTGGTCACCTCAATTTTGGAATGTCACTTTCCGAATTTCGAGACAGCTATGTTGAAACCCCTGATTTTCAACTTTGTTATTCCTGGATGTACAGTGATCTTTTGCATACCATTGGAAAGATCATGCCATCTTCAGTACCAGGTTGCTTTTTTATGGTCATAATGTAAAAATTTATCAAGATATTTGACTTTAAAAATTGCAAGCCTTGCGGTCTCGAATACACACCGCCAGGCCCAACAGCTTAGCCTGGCAGTCCTAAACTTTAGCCCGCGGCCTGAGTTAGCCAGCCCGCATCCAGACCGCATCCAATTAGCCTCATCAACCCCCCATGAAAACCACTGAATTAATGAGAATTCACATTTTCACACCTGTGTAATTAACAAGTAGGTGGTAATTCATGAGCAGTCTGGGCTCAATGGTTAGGCCGCGGTCTTGAACATTAGCCCTCGGGGCTGAACATGAACTGATGTCAGGCCTCAGAGTCTTATGATGCCTTCAATCAAACAGGAACAAAAAATATGTTTCCAGGTTGATGAGAGTTCACAGTTTGTCACTTCACAATAGTGCTGTGTGTATTCTTGAAGTTTTTATAGAAACTTTACTAACATAAATTCATGATGTTGTACCAAATATATTGTGTTTTCATGATTTTTTTATTAACATTTGATACTTGATACTTGAAAGACATCATTGGTGATGAGTTGTGGAGATCTAGCATGGTAGGAATGGAATGTGATTTACTCCACTGTCCTCCAGTGTGCTCTAATAGCAATTAGCCACCGCTCAAGTTTGGTATTCAGGACTTATCCAGTCTAGTATTCTGATATTTTTCATTTTATTTTTCCTAATGGCCTGAGTTTTGGGATTCTGCCACCTCACATGGTTTCTGATGTCATACAAACACCCACAGACCGGTTACGGGTTTAGTAAATCATACACATGACCAGTCAACAACTTTTTACACTAATGACCATACCATACTGGTAAAAAGTCAGCTATAATCATAAATTATCAGACTTCAGTTTGGTTCTGTGCAGAAGAGAAGCAGATCTGGAGAAAAGAATTCAAACCAGAGTCAGCAGTCAGATTTGCCCCTATGTGGAAAAACAGTGTCATTCTCAAGGACTGTTCAGGTTTCAGGCATAGCCGAAGCTGTAAGTGCTGATAATATCAGTTCAGTTTGGTTCAGTTAATCCTCATACGACAAGATGTCACTCAGTCCTTCAGTCCAACCAAGGATGTTTCATTCCTTGTTGACTTTTACCTCCATGGTCCAACCAAGTCCAATGGTCCAACCTTGTCCTCCATTTAGACAAATACTGAGTAAAAGAGGCCATATATACTGCCAGTACTGCAGTTTACCGGTCTTGTGTGTGAGTAGCACTTTAGCTTGATAAGGTACATTTTAGTCACTCTTCAAAGTTTTAAGACACTTTTGAAATGTAGAAACAGCAGAACAAGATCAGAGTTTTACCATATACATTGTTAATCATTATCAAGAACATAAGATTCTAGTACAAAATGTAATGTTCAGGTTTGTAGCAAGTTTATCTGACTGCACGCATGGCTATAGACCCCACATAAATTACAAGCCATTGTACTTATCAGACTACCAAGGAGGTTAAAAAATCTCCTTGAGACTACAAAGTAAAGCTGTGAGGAAGGCATTTCAAGTTGCAAAATACAGCAATTTGAATAATTATTGAACAATGCTGCACTGCATTGACAGAACTGATGAAAGGCTCTGAGTCTTTTATTTTTGTGGCCTGTCACCCATTGTCATTCCTGTACCAAGCATTTGCATACTGAGCTTCACCAAGCCTGCCCGTGCAGTTGTCTTATGGACAGTCTTGGAGACAGAAGTGAAATCACCCAGCAGAAAGCAACAGTCACAGTGTGTACATGTCTGAAAATGGTAAATATGTACTGATCATTTATCCTATCAATTTGCTTCTATTTTCCAGTTTTCAAATTTACTATTGACAATAATTAACTGAAAGTTTTTATTGCTCTTGACCAAAAAGTCTATTCTTTCTTTTACAGGTTTATGGATAACTGAGACTCAGTGTCGCTGCCTCGGTGACTGAAAAGACCATGGCCATGGCTCTGTGTGAGTACTGTGCTCTGCCTGCGCTAGACGGCTGTCCCCTCAAGAGGTGCGGTCTGTGCAAAGATGTTTTCTACTGCAGCAAAAGTCACCAGGAACTGCATTGGCCGGAACATAAAGACCTATGCCGAGCTGCAAGAGCCATCCACCTGGAAATGACTGAAGAGATCATTCAGCACTTGTTTCAAGAGAGTACAACAGGTATATCTGATTCAGTATTATGCATGTATTTAGTTATAAAAAAATATTCATTTATCCCCATCCATATTCCAGATACATAAGTTTCAGAGTTCAGCTGAGTGTGAGGAAGATCATTGTTTTCATGTTTCAGGTTTCAGTAATCATCTATCCCAAGTCTTGTGTATATGCGACTGTTGGGGTACAACTGTCAGTCAATCTCACAGTGACAGCCAGTTTGCTCAAGAAATGAGAAAATTGTTAACATTATCTTTAACTTTGTAATTTTAGACTTCTTTTGTGGAAACTATTTTCTGTTAGGATGGAGCCCTGCTTGAACATCATAATTGTTTGTTTAATTTTTGAATTTTGATAGATCTCCATTATACACTGCACTATTCTTCCTGGAGTCAGAAAGTTACAAAATGATACATATCATTACATATATAGCTATTAACACATTAAATGTACGAATACTAATATCATAACACTAAGTCTTATAATACTAATACATTTATAACTATAAATCTCTGTTACTTAACCTTAGCCTTAACGCAACCAAGGAGGTTTAAAATCTGATTTTGAAAAACCTCCTTGATGCAGCAATGTAAAAGGGGAAAAATTGGCTGAGAGGTCAGAGGTCAAGGTGATCACATACATCATACAAGCCATCAATGCTGCAGGGGTCTGTTTGTGTACATCTGCGTTTTCAGCCTGTCCTTGATGTGTTTTTTAATGCTTGATGATTTGAAGTGTTGTGGAATTTTGTGCACCTGTACAAGAATGTCCCAGGTAGCTGAGGAAGTTCTACGGTAGTTCTACGATACTACTATGTTGGAACATGGAGCTAGAAAATATTACTAGTATTTACATGACATTGTATGGTAGTCAGTACAATAAAGTTGAAATTATAGATGGTAGTTTAACTGACTGAAATTAAGACTGAGCCTTGTGTGATGAACAGCGGAATGTCTTTGGCCAATGGTAGTGTTTTGTTGGTCTGTTGAGTAGTGAATCCAACTCCTTTTTAAAGATATCAAGATTAACTGCTGGTCCATTGATAATCCTACCAGTTTCACCTGCTCTACCTGTACAATTGTCTTGTTGTACATCGAAAGCTGTAGGGTTAGTTTGTGTTTAGTTTGTGTCTACTTCAAAAGACTTGGTTTTGTCAACTAGTTTGTTATTGGCTTGAACCCAGGCTTGGCTGAAGTTCATTATGGCAAGATGCAATAATACCGGCATGGGCAATGTATGCCATTTTTCCATGATATTTTGTATCTTCTGAGTCAAAGACATACAAAATCTGCCATTATAAACATGGTGGTACTAGTATTAGAAGAGTATGAGTAATTGGCCAGCTCCTATGCAAATTGTATTTCTGGAACCTAAAGGAGTCCTTGCTGGAGCTAAGGTGCAAATTATTTACCATTGTCATTCAGGGCAATTGTTATGGGAGAGATTCGTTGGTACATGTAATATGTATCATGCAAATTGTCTATCTAAAGCTCAATATTCTCTGAAGCTCAGGTCCAGAAAAATAGTATAACTAGTATTTCACTATTGATACATCATCTTTCAAAATGCACTTTCCATAAAATTCTTCAGAAACTGTTACTGTTAGTAGATGTAGCATTTGAAACCAAATTATAGAAAGTCTCCCACTTGACAAGTGAAATACCTGAGTCAGTCTTACAAAATGGGTTGGCTAGCTGTTTTACACTAAGTCTTAATAATTTTATTACAAAAAGATGCAGGCAGTCATGCTACAGAATACCACTGTTACAAAGCTTCGTTACAAAGAACCGCAGAAGATGCTGAGCATTGTTGCAGTGTGGCTAACATGATTTTTATCTCTGGTACTCGGATAACTCACTTCGAGTATAATAATTCTAAATGTTTTCTTAGAGTTAGACAAGATCCTCCTGCAAGCTTATTGGTCTACTCAGAGCCAGATTTTTCTCCCCAAAATGTTTTAGATATTTGAAATTAATAAGTAATACCCATGTATGTACTAAATATTTGTGAAAAAAATTTGGAAGTGGCTACAACAAATATTTCTGGAATACATCTCAAATACCAGCGTAAGAGTGCAATTGTATTTCTTTCAGTTTTTAAGATATTTGCTAGTATTTGCAGAATTTTCCAAATGGTTTAACTTAAAGATTAGGTTATTGTTCCAATGAAAGTAGGTGCTTAGAATCTTCTGTCTGCTTCTGCTGGACATTAGTCGAGCAGCTACTTGTAATGGAGATACTAAGTATCTTAGCTGGACCAAGCATAAAGAAGAAAGCTCCTTGGCTGGACACAGTTTTTGCCCAATGGAGATTTCATCTGCCTCAAGGTGACTCGACATTTAACATTTCGAATTAAAAAATTCAAAAATACGGAAACACAAATATTTCTAAGATTTATAAGGTACCTAAAATGTACTTTTTTAAAAATTCTGTTGACTGAGGCTTGAGATAGTCCCTGCATGCTGTCAAATCTCCGGATCCTCCCTTTTGGTCTAGTTACTAATTCATTAATTACGCATATCAAAAGTCATGGCTATTAGAGAACTACAGCCAACTCACACCAAAGCCAGTTGCAAAACATACTAGTAGCACTGAACTGGTCACAATCCAAATGAATAAGTCTCAAAGTCAGTGTGGTCCTAAACCATTGTGACAGATGAGACTTTCTACCCAATCTCCAATGACTGCTTTCAACAATTTTTTTCTAGACTCCAGTATTGCTAGACTAAATGCTAGTACCAAGGAGGTTACAGTGCCCTGCTATAACTGCATTTGTTTCGTTAGTGATACCCTGAGAAACAAATCACAGTTCTTGCACCTTGTGGCAAGTGGTCTGCTTGTTATCCAGGCATACGGCCCTCTTTGCAGGGATTTGTGATTTTCTTTCTCTCAGCCCACTGACCCATGTACAAAATACTAATTGTAAATAAAGGTAAAAATGATAGAATGCTGTTAAAAACATTCAGAAACTATTGGAAATATTGTATTCTGCAACAGGAACATTTCAATGTTTAAATAATATTATGCATTGTCAACCAAAAAAAATTTTCTGAATGTAGAAAGATATTTAGAATAATATGTAGAAAATATTTTTGTGAAATTTCTTACACAAGCTCAAAGAATTGAGGACAATAACAACCCTCTTGGTGACTTAGAAAGGACTCACTTTTTCACTGCTGGAAATATCTTTAAGTTATATGATTATAGTTATATATTAATGTACTTTTGTATTTGCAACATTTCCCAAGAAGCCTTTGCGTTGCTGAACTTATTCTTATTAACTTCCTCCCTTCCAGAGTGTGACATTGAAGACTTATCTTCAACACCCGTTGACATTGGAGAAGAGAATAAACCACCAGAGGGGACTACGTCTGACCAACTTGAAGGTAATATTACAGTTTTAGTAATACTGTACTTTGTTTCACCCCATGAATCTAACAGCCTGAAATCTATTTTAGCATATTTTATTTAATTTAGTGAACGTGTGTGGTATTTTTTTATTATTCATGCATAATTGATGCATGAAGTGGCTATTACATGTTTATGACAAGTATGGATGAATTCCGTATCAGCAAAGACAATTTAGTATAGAAAGTGCATCAAATTATCAGACATCAGTCATGGAGGTGAAAAGTTCATATAGGACTGACCAGTGTTATTTTCTCCTTGTAGATGATGCACTAGAACTAGAAGACGTGACACATCTGTTCTTTGGGGAAACAAACGAAGAACCTGAACTGGAAGACATGACACATCTGTTCTTTGGGGAAACAAACAAAGAACCTGAACTGGAAGACATGACACATCAGTTCTTTGGGGAATCAAATGAAGAACCTCAACAGGAAGGAGCAAGGCGTCGTATCTTGGGTAATGACTTTTTTATTACATTAGACCTCCATAGAACATGTTAGGCCCATTGATAATCTCCAAGCAAAGTTCAATGTTACAGAATGATGCAGCAATATTCTCTGGCGTAGGCCACACCAATCTAATTTCTTGGTTAACGGATTCGCCCGCTTCATTTTTTTCTGATTTGCAAATAAAAATAAAAATTCAGAATCAACTGAAGAATGCTCATATTTTGCCCTGAACAGTTGAAAACAGTCCTTTTCTTCCTAGTTGTTACAGTTATTCCATCTTTCAATGCAATGGTATCATTAAAAGATCAAAATTCATTGTTTAGATTTTGTACCAGCCTGGTGTGTTGACTTCATGGCTCCTATCGTTCCATTTTGGGCCATAATAGGATGCCTAGACCTATTTTTATTTTTTTTCGCCCGCCCGCCCGCTCCATTTTTTTTCTAGAAAAATTCGTTAACCAAGAAATTGAATTGGTGTGGCCTTACTGACAAATAACAAGGATAATTGCCTTACAAGTTACATAATATTATATATTTAGGCTTTATGGAATTAAATCGCATTAATTTTATTCAAGGTTTGATTTTTAGGATAATTGGGCAACATTAGTTATAGTAATAGACCTTCCAATCAAAATAATAAACAGTTTAACATTACAATATATTCATGGTAATATAAAACAGCTAAATTATGGAACTCCCTCCCAAACACATGCTTCCACTTTTGGCATAGTCACTGTACCTACCTTGAGCTCAGTACCTAAGCTTATCTACAAGTAACTATTCACTGTTAGTAATGAAAATACAGTGCATTTGAAGGAAAGGTGCTTTTATATATGAAAGAAAAATTTATTGAAAAATCCGTGCCCGGAGGCTAACTGCAAATTACAAAGCATAAAAGAACATTGAAACAGTGTATAAAATAACTAAAGTCTCCATGATAAAGGTAGCTGTCTAGAACTATAACTATGTCAAAAACTATGTCTGATGTTTGCTATCTCTTTCCTCCTACTACTATTAGGAAAGATTGCAACAGAGAGGACTTCAGCAGAATCCATCCATGCCATACTATCAGCAGACTGCTGCACAAAGAAGTGCCTGAGGCATTTCACATACGGGGAGGCTGAAGCTCGTCGTAAGGCCTTTTGGATTGACTGCTCTCAGTCAGAAGCAAGGGACTACATCCTCACAAGCTTCAGAATGGGCGACGCTGGTGCAAGCCATCCTAAATTCCACATCAGTGGAAAAGCTGTATGCCACAAGGCTTGGATAAAGCTCAATGGTATCAGTACTTCAAGGTCAGTATCATCTGAGTTAGGCTGTTTATTTGATTATATGAATGACATCTGCGCCCGCATGAATTTTTGTCCATTTAAAAAAAAAATTTGCCCATACTGCGAATTTTTGCCCAACTTTTTTTTTATTCGCAAGCTTGCATCAGTTTTGGAATTCAGACAAGATTTCTTCAGAAATATCCGTTCAACTTTACATATGAGAAGACTAGGCAATTTTCACCTCTTGTACCTGTCCTTCTAAACATCCATATTTACATAAGAATGAAGCTCATGTAGAGTACATCCACAGGGGATCTTTGAGCCAAAGGGTCAAAGAGTCTTGTAATTAGCTATTGTTTTGTAACCAAGCTGATAAAACCATGAGTCAGGCAAAAGTGCCTGAAAAATTTTTGTCTCTCTGAAACATTACATGCTACAGAACACGCCAGCATGTTTTGTTTATTATTTCATATACAATGTATTACATAGAAACAAATGTTGTTATTGATCTTGTTGGTCTTACCATGGAGTTTCTACCTCCATGGTCTTACGAAGGAGCTTCTATCAACACAACATTTTGAAACTTGCCTACTATGCATGCCAGCTAATGATGTTTATAATTTTTGAAGCATATCAAATCAGCTACATGATGTTTGCCAATTTGTTGCTAAAAATACAGGTACTACAGCTACCTTCAGCAGTACAAGTGTGGCCAAATCCAAAACACAGAACACGGCCGTCAAGGCAACGACTACCCCACAGAGAGAAGCCTTTGTGCACAAGTGTGGCTGGAAGGGTTGGCAGCAAAGGACGGAGATAAGATGCCGAATTCTGAACAGATTCTCCTCCCCGCATCCTGGACGATGAATGATGTCTATCTCTTCTATCAAGAGGAGAACAAGGATGACCCAGTCAAACCACTGAAAAGAACACAGTTCTTCAAAGTGTGGCGAACACAGTGCAAACACATAAGAATTCCGAAGGTAAGTGTCACACTAATGTATCTCCATTGTACAAGAGGGCTTTATTGACAAATGAATCATGTCTAATGTTCATCTGACAGATAGGATCTCTGAGTTGATCTGAGTTTAGAGTTTGTTTTGCAAACATTTTAGGCTAACAGTAAAGCACATTGATACAGCCCAAAGTTTGTTAGCATGAGATGTTTCTGGAAGGATGAGCAATTAACAAATGTCCATAGGCCACAATTCTCCATTGAAGTTTTACTAGTATATTTTGCAAATACATGCCAATAAAACGAAGGGAACCATGAGTTTTACCTGTGCACGTGAAAAACCAACTGACCACAACAATGTATGACAGTGAACTGGAATGAACAATATCATGCACTATAATACTAAAAAAAATGCAATTCTAACAGTAACTCTGTTAATCCATACTAACTATACTATATTTAAATTCTATCTACTAAACTTAAAGTTACTCAAGGGTATGTTTTTCTGAGGAGAGTATTGCATTAGATTCATTCTATGATCATTCTGGAGTTGTGTCAGTTATTTACAACATGGTGTCATTTTTGTAATGATTTCGGATATGAATTTTCCTAGGTACCCTGTTATCTGAGTAGGGCATGAAAGGAGGATATTGATTAAGAAGATTTTGGTTTTGAATGGGAATGGGGCAATGGAAAGCATCAAGAACTTTTGTCTGTTTTCTAGATGTTCAGGTGATGAAATTTCATGCATTGCGTATTTCTTATAAATGTGTATTGCCCCTCATAGTTCAGCAGATTCGCAAAATGCACGATGTGTGACAACATCAAGAAAGCTCTGCTCGAGGCCAGAAATAAGAAAGACAGAGAAGATGTCCGCAATGCAAGGTCTCACCACATTCTTCTCCAAAAGTGAGTTGCTGGTAGTTTTTAATCATTTATTTGTCTCATGTTAATGTTCATTTTAATAAGATGTTCAAAATACATGTAAGAATAATCCTATTATTGAGTGTATTCAGATTAAGAGTTTTTTTTCCGCAGGTCAATATGAATGAAAGAAAAATGAAAGTTTTGGGATGTTTGGGGGTGTTACTTTCTGGCAAATCTCCAGGTTGATCTTCTGTGTTCCAATTTGAAACTAAACTTTAACTATCTGCAATTCTTGAAACATAAAACACATATTATTGATCCTTGTCTTGAGCAAATTAACAATTGATAAATGCATACTTCAGTGGCATATGGAAATGTGTTCTTAATGCTGTCTTGCCATCTTTTTACTAATTCACAGGCTTCAGAGGATGAAATACTACAAACACTCACGGAAGGCTAGGAGAAACCCTGAGCAGTACATGTCAGTCATTATAGATGGCATGGACCAAGTAAGTTTGTTTTCAGACCTTTTTAACATTCAAAAGATACTTGTAATTTTTTTATTCATTATCTATAAAATAAAGGATAATTTGTACCAAACAATGAAGCCATGAAAATCAATTACAACCTAAGATGTCTAGTTGTGAGCATTTCCATCCGAGGTTCAGACATTTCATCTCCAGCTAAAATTGTTATACCATAGATGATATAAACTAATGATCAAATTTCTTGGTTGCAGGAGGCAACATTGCTGCCCCATTATGCACAGACTACAAAGGTGAGACTAAAGATTACTTCTGAATCATTATGTTTTGAATGTTTTTGTTGTTACATGTATCTGAAGTAAGCTTGACATTGCTGCTTACGTCTTGTTGTACAATTATTATAGTAGAACTGTTTTCCATTACAGGATGACCATGGCTTATGGCGACTGAAGACCCAAGTCACTGGTGCACTGTCACATGGAGAAAGGAAGTGTTATGCAAGGGTCGATCATATGCAGTATCCCCATGATACGAACCTTACCCTAAACTTCCTAACAGACATTCTCGTCCAGGCTGCAGAGGTAACTATACATTTCATGTTTCAGCCAGATTTAGAATTAAGTGATAATAAATTATGTATATGGTGTAGCACTGACAGATTTCCATTCATTATCTGTATCCGTATAACCACCCCAATGCCAACACACCACAGCTGCTGATTGTTATCAAATGCATGTTACAATTTCATTTTTCATTTGAACTCATAAGGTCACTAATAGTATCATTTAATATACAATGTATATAATAATACATTTAACATCATGTCTTTTCCAGGAAAAGGAAGGGCATCTACCTCCCGTGCTTTATATCCAGATGGATAATAAAGCTGGTGAGTGCAAAAACCGGTGGATACTTGCCTACTGCTGTGCACTGGTGCACCTCGACATCGTGAAGAAGGTATGTTTGTTGTACCTCACTTTTCTCACTGACCTTAGGTCACAATTACCTTGATCACAGTTGCATGTCTCCACAGCAATGTAAATATGACACTATGTGCTATAGGTCAATAGATTTGAAAGTTTATACTAGCTGTAGGTGTTTCTTTCTAAGGGGACCATTATGATGGTTCATAAATCTTAGAACTTGACACTTTACAATTGTTCTTAAAAATGCAGAAAAAATATGTGTTTTGGAAGTAATAGATTTTAAGATGTTCCATGTGAAGATGCCTGATCTCCCAGTACACTGAGAAAGTATTCTGATGAGAACCTAAGACTGATAACTGAAATTCACAATCTGTTCACAACATCAATTACATTTGTACATCACAGTACATGTATCTACTTTAACAGTTAACAGATTCTCCTCCCCTGATTATAACTGTTACAGTACTGTTGTATAAAATGTCACATGCCTCACTCTTTCAGGTAAAAGTGTCATACCTCATGGTTGGTCATACCCACGAGGATATTGACCAACTATTCAGTAAGGTAAGAGGAAACATGATGTTACTTGTTCATGATATTACTTTTTTTAGTAATTGTGTGCATGATTCTTGTCAGGACTCTAGCCAGCACCCCATTTTCTGATAATTGCAGAAACTTTGTGACAATTTGTGACAGAAATTTTTTTAAACCAATCCATCAACCTTGATTGACAAAATTGACAAAATGTTGGATAGAAGTAAAGAAACATTGATAATGTCGATCAACAACAGCCCGCTGATTTGCCTCTAGAAATCTGGGAGATTGAGTTTTGAAGGCTTGCAAATCCAGAATTTTCTCTCCAGAGCATTCTCGCTCCTGGGCGGATGGAAAAAGATTTTGAGCTGGCTAGAGCCCTGGTCATTGTTCTGTTGCTGCTATAGTAATGCAGGTAACCTTACACCCCTGTTCTTTTATTTCCCTCGTCACCTTCGGATAGCATAATTAGTCTTTAGAAACTTTGAACAAAACAGGTTACTGAGTGTTTTCTATAAACACAAGGAGGTATTCACATTTGATAGGCAATGTATCCATAGCATCACATAAGGTCCTTGTCTCATATTATATCCAGTTGGTTGTGGTGTCTGTGGCACATCACAAACTTTAAGCAAGACGTATAGAAGCCAACTTTTGGTTTGGCAGGCCAATCTCTTACTATGGCTCAGGGTAAATCACATGAAACCATTTATAAGGAAAATATATAGTATTACCAAAATCCTGCTACATGTATGTAACAGTTACTGTAAACCCGGTATATACGTTACTGAGTGATTTCTATAAACAAAATGAGGTTTAAACCTCATTTAGCAACTCCAGTGCAAAGAGTTGTGTAATGCTCTATGAAATTTCTATTCAAGTTTCTTTCTGTAATTATTCTGTTTCAGCACCTTTCTTATGCGGGGTCAAACCTGGTCAGCTATTGTTCTAAGACATGCAAATGACCACTTTTTTCATCTGATCTTGGCAGCTTGTAATAGCTGAAGAGCCAAAAAAAATATCCAATAAGAAAACCTTACAATATTGTAATCAAACAAAATCATTATAAAAAAATTGTTTGAAGTGTTTAGTGTGAAACATCTCAGACTGCATGTTGTTCCTAATATAGTTCTTTGGCAGAATCTGCTGAGTGAAGCCATGTTCGTATAATGTCCTTCTTTTCTCTAAATTAGCCTTAATTACATATCAGTGCATCCATTGTGAAGGCTCGTTATCCCCTACACACAAATGACTCATAGATCATGGCTTCTTTAAAGGTGGGTGACAAAAGGGAGGGGAGGTGATTATCCCATTTTCCAAGCAACAAGTTAGTCTCTAGTCAGATCAATGTAGTACACATGTAAGAGCATACAACTGGGGAAAGGGGAAGCAAAAGCTATCATCATGCTTACTGGCTGGACTCTGGAATTAGATTGCAGGAAATTATACACAAAAAAATCTGATCATTGATCAGTTGATAAAAAATTATATCGATGTTACTTTCAATTTTAATGAACAGGATTCTCTTGAATGTGTCCGAGAAAGTACTGGCATTGGTGTGGTGAAACAGTTGTAACTACTAGCAGTATTAGTCATTCCTGCAGGAATTTAGGTTTTACGCAGAAATTCCTGCAGGGAAAATTCCTCCTGCAGAAATTCATGCAGCTGCAGGAAGAAAATTCTTTAAATGAATTCATGAATTCATTATCATCATCCATAACTGTACATCATACTAGTCTTGTCAATTACATGTTATTACTTTTCATTTAAATGAATGCTTTGATATTGAAAATAGTACTTAGTACATTGTATACTTGTCAAAATGGAAAAAAAGTGGAATTCCAAACTTATAAGTTAACATCTTTGTCTTTATTTTTCTTACTGTAACAATCTCTTTTTTTTCAGATACAATCGCTGCTGAGGAGGAAGTCTGCAACCACAATGGATGCACTGCTACAAGTGATAGAGGAGAGTTACACTCCCAAGCCCAAAGCGACAACAATACATGCCAACAGCATGTTTGACATCAAAGACTGGCTGGACCAAGAGATGTCTGACATGGACCACCACAACCTCCCCCATGCTTTCAAAGTGCAGAAAGAGAATGGGGAGGTCTGTATGTACTACAAAATGTGGTCGTCAGACAAATCTTGGTCCCTGCCAACACCAAAGCCAGGAGTGAGTCATCAGGTACTTGTAAAATCATTTACTTGATATCTAAAAAACATTTTGATTATGCTATAATTATAAACTTGCATTTCATGCATTCTATCATTTACAGGAACATTTTTCAACATTAAGTACATTTAAATCACAAGCACTCCACATAATAATCTGCTTAGTTCACTACATGACAATATTGTGCTTAACATCTAAAGTGATTAGAACTGATGATTTTTCAGGCACCCTTAAACCACGTGCCAATTGGCCAGCCAAAACTGCAGAAGCCAAATCCATATGTCCACCAAAGGAAGCTGTCTGCTACAGTAAAAAAGCTGTCAGATGTCAGCAAGTTGTCCGCGGAAGAAACAGCTTGGTGGGCAAGCTTCATCGCCGACATCTCAAAGCCAAGGGCCCCAGAAGAGAGAGGAGACTGGGGACTTCTCCAGCTGGGAAGACACTCTAATGCAACACATGGAGATGAAGACGACATGGAGCTGCTACCACTACAGTTCACCATCAATCAGATGATGGAAAAGCATTACCAGCAACCAGAGGTAATACTCTTGGTTCTTATCAATCACTGTGGTATTAGATGTTGAAGTACAGTGGAAGTGCTGAAGCAAAACCAAAAGAAAAACAAAACAAACAAGAAGCCATAGGTGACAATCCTCCGTGAAGTTTTATATATTTCAACAAAATCCAAAGCGTCAACGCCAGACCTACTATGCAGACATTATAATTAGGCAACGGTTAATACAATGAGGGCGCGTCACAAGCATAAAACATACAAAGAGCTAAATCCATTACTGCTCCCAGGGCGTGTAAAGATACTGTGCTTCAAGTTCGAAGTTCATTTTAATTACACACACACAATCATTGCATTCACATAAAGATCGGACTACATGGTCGTGTCTAGTAACAAAGACAGCCCCACCTGTTAGGGAAGCGAGTGTGGGAGCCCCGGCATACAAGTAGAATGGTACCCAGGCTACGTCTTACCGTGCCTGTACCTAATTAAGCGCGCCTGTAACAGGCCAAATTCCAGCAGCAGTTGCGGTAAGCACCGCGAGTGTTACTACCGCCGGCCAGATAACCAGGATATCTGCTTATAGTACCTCTGCTACCAGACAACTGCCTAAACCTACGGCCTATTCCACAGGATTGTAATAGTAGGGATGTTTCTAAAATATGCATTTACTCCAATATCAAAACAGCTACGGTAAAAGTAAAAAGACGTGCATCATCCCGGACATAATGCAACACCACATGCGAAATTACACAGAAATGCGACGTACGGAAGAATGCGTTTTGGCTGCGAACATCTTCCAAAAAACTTGGCATCTCTTAACCATGGGCAAAAACATCTGGAACCACTTATAAAAACCACCCCGTATCTGCATGAACTTTTACCCCACCCACTGCTATTCCAAACAACGCGTTTTTCTGGACCATTCCAATTCGCCTCGTAATTGTAGGGGTGCGTCTGCGATTGACCGCGAAAGCAGCAACGGCAAAAATACACATTCGTGCATCAACACGGGCATGCCCGCAGACGGCGTATAAAATTGCGTGCCGATTACACAAAGAGAACCCAGTGTTTTGACTGCGAACATGAAAAATCAGCCGATTACAACACTCCGTCCGGAGGTCCTGACCTCCTTCACGGAGTAATAACATGCACAGTATGGCAGAGTAGCTTGAAGTTCGTGTCGTGCACTTTCCATTCACCAAGTTAAACATAAAGTTTATAAAGACAATTAACAGTGCTTTACTTATTTACAAATCACAGTAAAAGTAACCACCTCTTCAATCTGTGCACCTGGCCATGACCGCTTTTTCTTAGACCCCCCCCCATTTGACCAATATATGACCAGTAGAAACCTTGACTTGGAAGCCATTTTTATGTCTCAGCCATGTTGTGAGGTGACCCTCTTCAAGAAGACCACCTGTCCAAGGTGACCGCTTTTCTTTAGTCCCCTGTGTGGCTGCTTTGGGCAGGTTTGGCTGTAAATTATATTAATCAAATTTCAATGAAATCTGTGTACTGATCATTTATGGTTTGCGGTGTTAATGTTTGCACAGGTCTTCATTGGCTCCAAAGCATCCTACTTAAAGAGGAAGATGGCACTGGAGAGAAGTGCTGCCAAGAAGAAACAGAAAGACGGCACCCAGTCTGAAGCCCCAGGAACCACAGCTGCTGCTGGGAAGGGACGAGGGACAGCTGCTGCTGGGAAGGGACGAGGGACAGCTGCTGCTGGGAAGGGACGAGGGACAGCTGCTGCTGGGAAGGGACGAGGGACAGCTGCTGCTGGGAAGGGACGTGGCAGAACGACACCTGCTCCTGGGAAAGGCCGTGGGAGAGGGAGAACCACTGGCAAAAATTAAGCATTAACGGGGGATGCCCTTACATCAAATGCTTTTTTACGCATTTGAACTCCATGGCACTCCATCCCTAGTTGTAAGAGAGTGGTCAGATTTTGATATATGGATTTTGGAAACATTCATGTAAGATGTTCAAGAGACAATGTGAGATGTTTTCATGAATGTACCTTCATGAATATGGTATGCTAGACAATGTGTCCTAACTTTGCATGCTTTTGTAGTTTTGCTGTCTTCAGAACTCGGTGATGAATTCAATTAAATGGAAATGATAACTTAATTTTGTGATATTTCAGCTTTTGTTTGATGGTAAAATTGTGATTCTGTATACTTCTCGTCTCAAGAGAGGAGCGTAGTATCAAACACAATCAGTTCAAGACTTGTTTAAAGTTACCTTAAAGTAGTACTCGAGTGTGAGTTTTTGATTTCATATTATATAGTTGTGACGTGAGTAGACGCATTCAAATCTACCACTCTAAAGCAGGCAAATGATGCAGTGACACAAGTTTTCAGAGTAAAATACTCTGTGATATCAACCTCCTTGATCTAGACCAATAGACTAAGTGCAAAAAATTTGGTGTTTTGTAGAAATATTGGAAAAGCAGTTGCAGACAACGACTTAGAATATCTATTGAAATGGCTGCTGGACTGGATACCACTGCAAATAAAAATGTTTTTATTCAACTACCTGACTTATTCTCCTTGCCAAGACTGATAGACAATTTAGCCAGACCATGGGCTGCTCTAGTTAAATTGACGCAAAAATACAATATTTTCTTATCATATTTAGCAAATTGATGATTTTCAATAAATGAACGCATTTGTACCAAATGTACACTCTTTTCCTTTTATTACACACCGTGCACCATAAAAATCTCCTGGCACCAGTTCACCAATGCAACCACAAATACAAAGAATCACTAATGGTAATAAATGTAACATGAAAATGTGCCAACTGGCACATACCCTATCACCACTTCTCACTTTGTCTCAACAGTGATACACCCCTACTTAAGCATAGCATAAAAAAAGCATGATACACACAACAGTCAATCAAACAAAGTTCATGTTAAATTCACCAGTAGTTTACCTTGAACTCATCGAACAGCATGTTTAGTCGCTGGGAAGTGGCAATTGACATACGCCAATACTGTCTGGTTCCAGTTCCAGATGGAGTCATCTCCACATCCTTATCTATGATGCATTTGATATTTACTACGAGTTTATCCGTTAGTGATGGCCATTTATACACCCGAGGTATTCCTGTCTGCAGGAAGCTAACACAGGCCTTATTGCCCTCAGTACTCTCTAGCTTGGCAATATGCCACCCCTCTGGCACTTCTAGTGCAACGGCCACCCATCTATCCTTGTCCAAATTCAGGTTGTCTGTGTCCTGATCCATTTCCAGCATCAGGTTGTCCGTAGCTGTGCCCTGATCGTCTGCGGTGGCCTTTTCCGAGTTCAGGTTGTCCGTAGCTGTGCCCTGATCGTCTGCGGCGGCCTTTTCCGAGTTCAGGTTGTCCGTAGCTGTGCCCTGATCGTCTGCGGCGGCCTTTTCCAGCATCAGGTTGTCCGTAGCTGTGCCCTGATCGTCTGCGGCGGCCATTTCCAGCATCAGGTTGTCCGTAGCTGTGCCCTGATCGTCTGCGGCGGCCTTTTCCAGCATCAGGTTGTTAGTAGCTGTGCCCTGATCGTCTGCGGCGGCCATTTCCAGCATCAGGTTGTCCGTAGCTGTGCCCTGATCATCTGCGGCGGCCTTTTCCGAGTTCAGGTTGTCTGTGTCTTCAAATGCCTCATAGGCATCAAAGTCACCTGTGAAAAATGATTCGAAAAAAGGTCTCACGTTCAGCTTTACTTCATGTACTGAGTGGTTGACTCTTGTTAAATTTTAGAAACCAGTTCAACAATCCTATTACAATGTAATTTACATCCCTCATACATGTAAAACCAAAAAAATAAAGATACACACAGCTTTTATAAAAAGTGTTTCCACATTGAGTCATCTTAATCTGACATAAGGAAAGGGTCTGTTGGCTTTGCTCATGAGCCTGTCAATAGTTACTGTAGTCGATAACTTGACAAATGGCAAAATAACACCAACCATTGAGCATTGTGCTGGAAAATCCGGGACTGAACTCATCTGTCATATGTAGACTCGGGTGACCTACATTAGAAAGTGGTTAGAATACTTTGAAATGATTGTACATAATGGATCTTGTGAGAGATTAAGCAAACATTTTACAATAAGGCCATGTTGATTTGATTACAAAGGTGAATCGTACAAACTTTCGTAAATTTTTGTAAACTAACTTTTTGTAAAAGAAAAAACGTACAAAGCAGCTGCAAAATGAGCAAAAATATGCACCAGCACTGTACTACTGGAGGTGAATTACTAGTTTCTGAAGATTGATTAATGTCACATTGGAAATTGTTTCACTTACAATATGGCATTTCGTATTTTTTCTCTTCTGTCTATCTTCAAAGTAGCCCTCTCGCTTACATCCTACACACATCCTACAGCTTACAACCTACACACTTCTAACATTGGAGATACATTTTACATATAATAATATGAACATAAACTTTAACTTAAAGCCAGTTTTTGTATTCTCTTCTTATGATCACCATTCTAAGAACAGTGCAGAACTGAGTGAAGAAAGATTATCTTTTCAGATACAAAATGCATGGCAGTCATTTACCTTCAACTTTTGACAGCGAGAGCTCCATGGCGAATCCTCCAGTTGTGGGATCCAGAAATGAATCAATCTCTAGCATCCCCTGAAAAGATTTACATAATTTATGACTGGTTCACAGGATAGCATGGCAAGTAGAACATTCTTTTTTTTACAACAAATGGCTGCCCAGTTTATGCTTTATGACTTATGTCGTCCAGTGGGCAGTTTGTGGAAGAGATTTCACTGATAATACACAGCAATGGGATGTATCTTAAAGATTGCCATGTCCTATAGTACCACAAAAGAGTCCATTCACACTGTGCAAAGAATGATGAAAGACACATACCTTGATGTGATCAATCTTCACCTCAGGCTTGTCACTGGAATTTACAGTTTGTGCAACATCAACAGCAAACATCCGGAGCTGAGTTAATTCTGCCTCCAGTTCCCTTATTTTCTCTCTCTGCTGTGCTGCTTCCTGTGGAAAACATCATTTATGACCAAGGTTAGGGGGATGTTACAACTGTACATTAGTATGACAAGGAACAAAAACATACTGATTGCTTACATGATATTATTGAAAAGATGAATTAATGGTCTCATGGCACATACCTCCAGACTGATCCCTTGCTCCTTTAGGGCCTGTAGCTGGCTCTTCATCTTCCGGTAGTCAGCCACCATTTCCCTTGATGTTGGGAGTTTATCCATTTCCTGTCAAGCAATTTGAATGAATTTGGACTTAAGTGGGAACAGGGAAAAGTACATTGACGATGCAGTCCCTAAACTGATACTTCTACATTGTGTGTATTTAGAAATGCACCAAATATCACGGTGACCAATCACAGTCATTTCATTCACTCAGAATCTGTAACTCATGCCTGCTGTAACTCAAGAAATGTAATTGCTTTATCATCATAACACTGAACAGGGTTGGACAAGTTTTCAAAAATACACTTGCCCCATCGGGCAAGCACATGGTCATTTCTACTTGCCCGAACAAATTTTTCACTTGCCCAATGAAAAATATAAATGACATATTTCATACATTTTCACCGCAAGAAATTTTTTTCAGTAAAAAAAGCACTTTATATTGTTCTATACTTGACCAATGGTTTCCAAAGTAAGGAGTTTTGAGACTTGCAAATGGTTCCTTGACAAAAAAGTCATATTATGGGAATACATGATGGGAAAAAGATGAGAGCTTTTGCTCCAAACACTGCCACATCCCAAAAATTTACAGTACTTTTACTTGCCCTGGGCAAGTGGGCAATGGGACTTGTCCAACTCTGCTGAATACTAGTATTTTGTTGATTGAAATTCCTGAGAGACAAGTTAAGAGAGTACACATTTTTGTAGGTATGGAAATTTCAACTGAGTATGTAAGATTTCAGATGCCTATACATTCAACATATAGTACTATTAGTTGGACATCAGGAAAGCTCACCATGTCATTTGTTACTGTGTTGATGAGTGTTTTGACATCCATCTTTGCTCCATATGCTGTCTCTACATATGTTGACAGTATCTTGTACATCTCAGACTCTGTCCGTCCCCTCAATGGTCTGAACATAAGGAACGATGCCCTTCTCTCTTTCGTCACAATGTCGTTTCTGTGACACAGTTGGAAGATATGAAGGACTTTCGTCCAGCACCTCTTACTCAACTGTGCCACGACCCTGTATTCTTTGGCATTGTTTGAGATCTCACGGTACTGAAAAGGGAAATACATAAACTGGAATTAGAACTTAGTCAATATAATTCACAATCATATACAACCTAATTTGATGATGACAGCTACATGGTATACAATCATTATATCATAGATGGTCACCTCTTTGTATTGTAGAATGTCGGTCCATTGTGCCTTCACTGTGGACGATGGTGCTGGAAGGCTCTGGTTGTCATCAAGCTCCTCATATGTATCCATGTCAGCTATGAGGGCTTCGCGCATGGCGATGACACCATCTTGAAAATCCCGCTTCTTCGTACTTTTTGATGTGGATAGCCGCTGTCGCTTTGCAGGATTCACGTGCACCGCTTCTTCCTCCTCCATCTCTTTGGCAGACTTCCCTATAATAGACAGATATAGTTACAAATTAGTTTTCAGTGTTTGGTTCCAATAATTTCAAACAAGGGATAGCACAAGTGCAACACTGTACAGCCTGATACATCTTGAGAGACTAGGCACAGGAGGAACTACGTTGCTTTCAAATTCTTGGTAAAACAATGTTGTACAAAGATTTCTCTTTGCTCAGTGAGAATATATAATCATGCAGCTCTAGATTACATTTTTAACAAATGAAGACTTTTATTAAATATACACATGGCGTGTATACTAATTAAAAGTAGTTCATTGGTTAAAAGTAGTTCATTGTTAAAAGTAGTTCATTGGTTAAAACTAAAAGTCTCAGTAATCAGTACCTGGGCTTTTCTGAATAGACATCTGTCTCTTTGCTGGGATGTTTACTAGTGTATCTTCCTCCTCTTCTTCCATTTCAGTGGGAGACTCTTCTTCCATCTCAGTGGGAGACTTGGAAGTGCCTGAAAAATTGATTTTAAAAAAACGTATTAAGTTTTATGGTCGTTTGCAGCATGTAACATGTTTGCAACATCTCAACAAGTCTTTCTGTTGGTAACCAGTATGTGTTGTCTCACCAGTTGACAATGTACTTTTAATCAATAAGCTGCACTGATACAAGGGTTTTAAAGTACATGTAGTTGCGATTGGTTTATTTCTCTTTAAAAAAAATTACAGCCTCACATGCAGTGTGCGCTATGACCAGTGCGCACTGAATTGCACTGGCAAACAAACCATCTAATACACAGCTAATTACAGATATCTAAGAGAATTATAGGGATAACATTTTGTTTGACACATTGATAGGTAAAACTTTTTGAAATTCAAGTGGTACAGTACCTGGGGTGCCACCAATAGCAGCGATGTTACTTCTCATTTGCATTTCACGTTTCTGTCTTGTGTGCCTGATGATCTTCTTAGGAGATTTTACTGAAACAGAAACAACATTGCTGTCAATATCACTGTATTGGGTGTCACTGGTTCAGTAGGGGGTTTTCATCGGCCACATGATGGGAGAATGGCAGGCCATGTGAAAAATCAAAAGGCTGGGTGTATGTGCAGGAATTCAATTAAACTGTAACAAAAAGTCAGGTCAGGAGATAGCACTGGGTTACCTTCAAGAAATGTACAATCATATGGCATATTCTTACAGATGTGCATGACAATCTTGTTATAAGAGAATATATATTATTACCTGGACTCCTCGAAGCTCTGCTGGTGCTTGACACAGACTGGAACACTCGTTTTACTGGGGACTTCCGAGAAACCGTAGATGTATTCCCTAAAAGAAAAAAAAGAGAAAAACAATAATATTAAAGAGCAAGTTAGTGCATGATTGTGTGTATAATATTCTATAACCAAGGTTATCAGTCTCTTCCAAATAGATCTCAATTATTTCTGATTGTCCAAAACACAAGTGGCATTGTAGGGCTTTTGAAACTTTTTCCAGGTATATCCAAAGCATTGACAAAGATTTAGCTCTAAAGTTTAGACAAAGGTCTTATAAAAACAACAAAATTTTAACCTAACCACTTTCCTTGCTATGCAGGGCATAAAGTGGTTAACAAAAATGACTTCCTACAAATTTAGTCCTTTCATTAATACAAACTTTTACCTGGCTGTGGAGATGTCTTGCGTTTTTGGTTGCTGCTTACTTCTTCAAGTGGCTTTCTTGTGACACCCAACTGTTTAGGCTTCTGTGGAATGTAATCATCATTAAATGTAAATCATCATAAACCAGTCTCTAAGATTTTGTAGTAATTATACATCATTAGAGCTCCAACATAATTCAAAGAGACTTGCAGTAGAATCCCCAACAGCTTCAGATACCGGGGTATGTAAAATGAAAATCATAGATACCTAACATTTCTGATATAGATAATGATTAGTGTTAATGTCATGTCATACTGTTTTGCCTTGACCCCTTCAGGTTTCACAAAATTTTGCACACAACAACAAAATCTTTTACAAACACCCCAGGATCTCATTCATGAGTCTCAGTGTTACCACCCAAACAGTATTTCTGTACAAAATGTAGGGAATATTAACAAATACTACATGCTCAATAACTGTTACAACAGAATAATCTATATATAATATAGAGTAATATTTAAAAAATCTATAGCCACATTGCACAAGTATAACTACTAGGATTCTGGGTCTGAATCAACTCAAAAATGCTCCTTACAGTTGAGGAAATTCCTTGTCTTCCTTGTTATTACAGTTTTTCCATCTATCAATTCAATGCAGTAACTGGATTGATTAAAAGTTAGAAATCCATTGTTTGAATATTAACCCAGCTTTTTGTGTTGACTCCCTGCCTTCACCTGTTTTTATTTTTATTTTTTTATCGTCATATTTTTTCAAATATCATGATGAAGCTTAAACTATGTAATGTGTGGGTGTACATAACTTACCCAGTCTGCGAAGACTGCATCTTTGATGACTGTGAACATTTTTATGAAGTCGACTTGAGACATGTTGCTGTTGAGCTCAGAAAAGCAGTTTTCTTCCTCACCACAGTCTTCTGCACCACGGAACATTGCTAAAGGCATCTTGAGTGCCTTTTGTTTTCCATATGACACCTAAAAGACAGAACACAAAGCAACCTTTGATTTTAGTTTTTTGCTTGGATACAGTGAAAGCAGAATGTACAAGTTAAGGTCACAACATATGAGCTCGGTTAGTATCTTTAAACAGTCACAGTGCCCATTGGCAATTGTATGTCTTTCTAAGTCAGCAAAAAAACATGCATGGAGGTACCTGCTCTCTATAAAATTACTAAGTGACACATGTCATGTATGTTTTGAAAATATGAGTACTTTGTACATACATAACTTACCCAGTCTGTGAAGACTGACCATGTTTGGCTTATATGTACAACGTAGATGCATTACACGGTATCATACATTGTGCATTATATGATATAATTGTCATTGGATATCCACACAATTTAAGTTAACATTCTCTCACCATGACAGAGGTTGAGTCCCCATCCTTCGGCACATGAAGATCAGAAATGGGTCCCGCCATCTGATCACTTAACCATTTGATAGACCCAGTGCTGGATATCCACTTCAGGTCGATCCCATCTGGTCCATGGTCTAGCAGGCACCACTTGCCAGATTCAGACCGGTGTGTCATTTTAGTTCTGAAACATAATTGTCATTTGTCATTTTTGTTCTTAAAATATCAATTAGAATCAAAAAGAGCATATATTATCAAACAATCATACAAATACTGGTATGTAATATGTAGCTAAAGTAAAGCTACACCAATATTAATTAATAATTTGGTTTGGATTTGTCAGCTTTACTTTTCAGCTACAGAATTTTAATACTTTGGCTATATCAGTTAATGGGAGTCCTTGTCTTCAATTTACAGTTTTTCCTATCTATCAATGCAGTGATTTGATGAAGAAGAACCAGGCTATGTCTACCTTTTTAAATGTGGAGTTTGTTTGAACTACAGTAGTCCAGAGTTTTGTAATGGCTATTTTGTGTGACTGTCTATGTTCATAATTTGTTGTTTTGCCGCATATCTTTAAAAATTTTGGCACACCCCAGTATATTTGGCTTTTCTATTGAAGGCTGCACACCCTAAATCTAGCGACCGTCTCTTCCGTGGAATGATTTGGAAGGAGAATAACTGTATATGGGACGAAAGGATGTCTCTTCAGCTACAAGACCAGCTGAGTTGCATTTCTTCAACCTCTTTAATTTTGGTAAAATCTATGGAAAAAACATAGTTTTCATGTATATAGTTGCCCCTCCCCGGGGTGAGTGCCGGCAGAGGTTGGGTTTGGTGGGAAAAAAAATTCAGTGCAAAAGAGAAACCCCCCAAAAAAAGCCTAAAAACACCATAAAAATACCCCCAAAACCCAAACCTCTGCTTGGAGAGTAGGTTTGCATACTTTGCAAACATCATAAGATTAGAAGTCAAATTAGTGAATTTGATGGGTGTTTTTCATAAGTCAGATAGCCAAGTTTGTTCATTTCACGCTACTGGGTAGGTTCCATTCATAACATTCAACTGGTTCACATCTTTGATGCAGAATTTGCATAACTGTAAGTTTACTTTAGCATAACAGCACACAGGAATGTAATGATTTATTATTCGTCATTCACTAGTCATCCAAACCAAGGACATTATACACTGTGTATAACCAAACAGTATTAAGAAATTGGCTTTTTTAATAACTTCAAAAGTTACAAACTTATTTTTACCTTATGTTTGAGTGTTTTATATTGTTCTTTGATCACTCTATGAAGAGATGTTTTCTAAAAAGTGAGCTATAAATATAGTATAATAGGGCTGGATGCTATAGTAAACTTTAAAGCACTGTGAATAATTTACTCATATCAGCAAATTTGTTTAACCAAGGACGTTACATATATTAGGACTTGCACTACCTGCTCCACTCTGACTATAAGTAGCTTTGCCAAGGAGGTTGTATATCCTCCCAATGGTTATGTGTTTTTGTTAGAAGCATCTTGAGCCTACTCTACTCGACTCTGGACATAATTTGTCATTAATTTCTAACAAAACAGAATTTTATACAACTTACCAGCAGTTGGTCAACACACTTCACCCACACTGATGTCGGTGGTAGCAAGGACCCTCTCGCTTGTCTTGAAGAAAATTGTCAACTTGAGGAAAGTATCCAGCAGCACGTGTTTTACACTAAAAAAAGTATGGCTCCTTTCACTGCTCTCCGGAAAACACTGAGTGATGGCCTCTCGAATATTCCAGCATAGAAGAAAGAAAATGACTGAACAGGTGTGAATTGCCTTAAACAATATGGTATATCCCATTTTTTCTGGTTCAGCTACATTTTAAATTCACATTCCACAACTAAGTAAAGTGACATTGTGATGATTCTATGTAATTTCTAATTATCTGGTGGTGATGTAGGAACCTACATGTATAGAACACTTGGAGAATGGAAAAAATTAATTACATGATTGTATTTTCCAAATGTCACCCCCCCACCTTATAATGGACCAACCGTGTTAAACTCCACCCACCCAAGGGTGCCTCTCCCCAAGGACCAGGCCATTACCTTGCTCTGCCTTTTATAGCAGAGATTATCATGTGTGACATTTGATATGTAAACTAAAAACATATCAAGTATTTCTCCTTGCATGGAAATACAAGTGTAGGATGTACTCACAAAGTCTATTTTGTAGGGCATCAACAACAAGGTTTGCCATATGAACAATGCAGCCAATTTGAACAATTGGACAAAATACACACATCAAATTATTGTTAGACCATTCATGAAATCCCTTCAAAAATATTTTTCACCTGGTGAAGTCATAAATTATGTTGAACTTCCAGCTTCCTAGTTTCACCACATATTTCTTACTATGATGATGTCTTTAAATAGTAATAACTGAGAAGAACAGTGAGTCCTAATTTGTGCTTGTGGTGTGTATTTTTCATGACAGACAATGAGACATAAAATATAACAAAGGGCCTCCTTCCATCGATCATGGAGGTAGAATTCTATCTCCATGCATAGATCAAGGACTCCTTCCATCAAGGTTGCTTGCACTCAGACGAAGTAACGTTATATACTATAGGCCCTTTTTTGTGACAATTGTCTGAGATTGCCATATGAAAATTTATGGGCAATAACAAGAAGGACTAATTGTTTTCAGTCGCTGAAAACATTCAGACTTCCTTGAATCACTTCTCTCCATAAGTACTTACAACTTACGAGTGTTTTGTAACTAATGTATATCTGTTACAAACAGAACTTACAGCACATGTTTTTTAAAGCACTTCTTTCTTTTTGTGACCTTGGCTGCAAGGCTTGACTTCAATAAGTCCCTCCTGTTAACTGTTAACAGAAGGGTGTGGATTGTGCTCTCCTTGGTTGTGATAATGTTGATTTTGCATATCAATGGCACCAGACCGCGGGCTAAGATGTAGCCCTCCCAGGCTCAAGTTGGCCTAGACAGTCTGCATTCATTAATCAATTCACACTTCCACAGCTGGCTGGTGGGCCTTTTGACCAGAAATTCCAGCCCGCGGGCTGAAGTTAGGCTGACAGTCTGAATGGTTTTTGAGTAAATCAGCCCGCGGGCTGGGCATCTACACATGTAGTCTAGTGCCTTTAGACCGAAGGTCCTGTAATTAAAACTTGCGGGCTAGTTGTTAGGCCTGACGGGCTGTTAGGAAAGACCACCGGTCTGCTTGTATTTATTATTAATGATATCTTAAGTTATGAACACTGCAGAACAATAATTTTCATATCACTGTGCTCATTACACCAAGAGCTACACACTGATGTGAAACTTGAATGTTGAAAATCAATTTTTACTTGAGTTTCCAAATGCCTTGTGACTTTCCAAAATTGATGCGACCAGTGTTAAGTGAATCTCTTCAATAATATTCTTTTGTTGTAAATGCTATCCCCACAGATATGTCAGACCTCGTCCTTTGGGTGCATGGGTCTTGTTGGGTAGTCGGGATGGTTGATCACGTGTGTGATAGCCTTCTCCACCAGTCCTCTGAACTCTGTAGCGCCCACGGTGTAGTTCACAAACTTATGATGGTCCCCTCGATGCTTATATGTGCCCAGCTGGAATGGCATTGAGAATTGTTTACTAAAAGTTAAAACTTTTGTTCCAACACAAAAAATTCTCTCACCTAGAGCTTTCGACCAGTCACTCTGGTCTTCCTCAGTAGACTGACCCTGAAGCTTGTCACGTGGCTTCTTTGAAGTGTGACGTCAACACTGGGTGTTAACACTGACACAATGTCAACACTGACATTGAGAATTGTTTGTCATACATGTAACGTTACATCTCTACATGGGGGCCTGCATACCCTTTTTCGCAAGGCATCATCAGGCCTTTTTAGTCGTAGTAATCCGTAAGCAGCTTCCCGAAAAATCAACATAACTGTAATAGTACATTAGCCGCAAAGCGTAAAGTCGTAATCAGTTCTGAGAATTCGTAAACCTGTCAACCAGACATAATTTCTAATTAATAATCTCCTACTACTAAGTGTTTGAAGATATGAAGGCCTTGAATCTGTGCATAATGGAGAAGGATACATCATCTATCCTACATTTAAGTTCCAAAATCATATCCAGTTGCTTGAGGAACTGCCTTTTGGCGTATCTTATTACCTGGAAGTCTAACCTTCATCGACGTACCTCATCTATTATTGTCGGGCTCTCGCTGCCTTCCCACGTGACGTATCCAACCCCCCTCAGTGCTGCTATGTTTCGGTAGCACGGCTCATCACGGCAGTTGTAGCTGAGAAAATTTGTGCACAAGATTTGTAGTCTCTACCAGACTAAATAGGCTGGCTATATATAGGAGAACATTTGCCAGGGGAGTTTGGCCGCCTCGTAGGTTTGACTGGCCGCTCATAGGGAAAGAAACTACCTCCCCTTGGACGGACCCCCTTGGACAATTTTACTCTCTTTTTTGCCGAATTCTACGATTTGTATTCCCGTAGAAAGTCCTGGTGGACTGGCTACAAGATGAGGACCTCCAGCCATGTTGACTTGTCAAAGCTTCAACTTTTAGCCAGAAATATTAAATATCCCATTGCATTTTCATATAGATATTCATACATATATTACTGGAAATCAGGCATTTACAATAACCAGATTCTTTCATCATGACATATGACATATGATATGATATAATTTTCTTTTTAAGTTTTGCGCCTGATATCATCAACCTCATGTAATCTAGCCTTCTGTGCAGACTTTTAGCGACTAGAGCGTAGCAGTTTTTTTTCAGGGGTGGGCCTTGTTCAGGGGGAGAGCTATATCCGCATAGGCTTAGATGTACATGTAATTCCGGCAGAACACTAAAAAAACTTTAATGGAGATCTTAAGAAAACAAACAAACTCACATCTCCACCAGACAGGCCCAGTCTGGTAAGAAGAGAGCGTGGGTCAGCCCAGCACCGTGGATCCCGATGAAGATATCAGTGTTATGTGTGTTCTGAAATTTGATGTGTAAATTGTAAGCATACTAACAATGTACAAATAAAGTATTTGTACTACAAATTTTTGTCATTATGTTTTAATGGGGAGAATGAAACGATTATACCAGTATGTATATATCCGTGAATAGTTTCATCAGGTTGGTAAGACACTGAGTAAAGAGACTCTTTATTCAGTCGACATTTCGGTGACCGTCTGTAACCTTCCTCAGGGCAATTCTGACTGGTTCACATTGCACTGCAGCACAGGTGTCGTTGCTATAGATGCATTCCCAAATGTACAATATTTACATAGCTACACAAATGTGTGATTGGATTACAGGACACAAGCATACTCTACCTGTAACTGCTCCAGAAATGGCATTTTTCTGAAAGGTATAAAGATCACTTGTTATTAATATCTAAGTCATATGAGAAGTCCCATTTTCCAAAGTCTGCCCATCCTTATCATGTATAATATTCACACAAAGTAATAATATAATATCATAAAGTAACAAGAAGCCATAGGTGACAATCCTCCGTGAAGTTTTATATATTTCAATAAAATCCCAAGCGTCAACGCCAGACCTACTGTGCAGACATTATAATTTCACTGTGGGGTCAATATTCATTATGGGGTCATCTGGCGTAGCGGCAGAGTGCGCGACTCGGAACTTAGAGTCCCGGGTTCGAGTCCTGACATGCCACCGATCTTGTGCCCTTGGGAAAGGCACTTTACACGACTTTCCTCACTTCGCTCAGGTGTAAATGAGTATTGTCCTGTCATGTATTTGTCCCCTGTGTTGGTGGCGGCATTAATATAAGTTGAAAAAACTTGAGTGTGTCGTCACCACGTCTGGTGATTACATGTTGGAATAAAAAAAAAGACATTATAATTAGGCAACGGTTAATACAATGAGGGCGCGTCACAAGCATAACACATACAAAGAGCTAAATCCATTACTGCTCCCAGGGCGTGTAAAGATACTGTGCTTCAAGTTCGAAGTTCATTTTAATTACACACACACAATCATTGCATTCACATAAAGATCGGACTATCATGGTCGTGTCTAGTAACAAAGACAGCCCCACCGTCTTACTGTGCCTGTACCTAATTAAGCGCGCCTGGAACAGGCCAGCAACAGTAAGCACCGCGGTAAGCACCGCGAGTGTTACTACCGCCGGCCAGATAACCAGGATATCTGCTTACAGAACCTCTGCTACCAGACAACTGCCTAAACCTACGGCCTATTCCACAGGATTGTAAAAGTAGGGATGTTTCTAAAATATGCATTTACTCCAATATCAAAACAGCTACGGTAAAAATAAAAGACGTGCATCATCCCGGACATAATGCAACACCACATGCGAAATTACACAGAAATGCAACGTACGGAAGAATGCGTTTTGGCTGCGAACATCTTCCAAAAAACTTGGCATCTCTTAACCATGGGGCAAAACCATCTGGAACCACTTATAAAAACCACCCCGTATCTGCATGAACTTTTACCCCCCCCACTGCTATTCCAAACAACGCGTTTTTCTGGACCATTCCAATTCGCCTCGTAATTGTAGGGGTGCGTCTGCGATATTACATTGACCGCGAAAGCAGCAACGGCAAAAATACACATTCGTGCATCAACACGGGCATGCCCGCAGACGGCGTATAAAATTGCGTGCCGATTACACAAAGAGAACCCAGTGTTTTGACTGCGAACATGAAAAATCAGCCGATTACAACACTCCGTCCGGAGGTCCTGACCTCCTTCACGGAGTAATAATATAATATCATAAGGTGGTACCAATGTGACAGAAACATGCCTGTGGTTGTAGTCAACCTTACTGACTAGAAGTCTTGGGTCCGTCCTTAGTTGTGCCAGGAGCTGTGGAGAGAAAAAGTGGACAGCTCCAAGTGAAAATTCATGATAACCTCTTAACACTATTCATTTACTTCAAATAAACCTGAAAGTGGGACACTAACAGGTAGAACTCAGCTTTAATAACACTCTACAATACTCTCTCCCCACATCTGTTTGGGGATAACAGGTTTTTTTCCAGCTTGACTGGATCCCAAGAATTAGGAACCTCTTAGGAGGATAATTAAAATATTAACTATAAAATGCTATCCAAACCTTGTAAGGAATGGGTGAGTGTAGATCAAATTGCAACCTTAACTGTTTGTATCTACATTGTAATTGTTCCTGACTTTACAGACTGCACAGAACTAGTCTGTTTCAGCCGCCTGTCTTTGATAGTCTCCACCAGACTCCTTTGCAGACTGAATAAACTGTAGAAATTGGCCTAAAAAGGGGATATCATCGGCCAGAGGGTTGGCCGACCAGAGAAGCTCCATTTACTAAGTACCTGCGCGGCCAATGGGTGGCCAACTCCTCTGGCCAATGATATCCCCTTTTTAGGCCAATTTCTACTATTTATTCAGCCTGCAAAGGAAGTTAAGGAGTCTTTAACAAGTGCCCCACTGACCTGGTCTTCATTCAGCACCCGGCGATGCTGTGTGGTTCTGGATAGGTAGGTGACTCGCAGGCGTCCATCCTAAACACGGACAGCAAGAACATAATCAACTCATCAGACAATACAGATAATACCTTGAGAATACCTTGAGAATCCCTTGGTGATAAAAGGCATTTCTGCCTGTTTTGAACACCCTCTTCTCATTCTATATGTATTCTCTGGTATAAAGATAATAAAGATACATCTCTTTGTATGATTGTCCTACGATTGCTGAGAGCATTCTTGGGATAGATACTAGTAGTCATGCTTATGTCATACAAAATCCGGCTGTCTTATTACTGAAAAGGCTCGGGCTCAGCAAACCAGTTGACTTGATGTTGAAGACAAAATGTAAAATGATCCTTGTTGGCAGTAGGGCCTGTTATGATACCCTTTGACAAAATATGACTAATATGTTAACGTTACTGTACTAATGAAAACTTTTGGGAAAGAGGAATGTTGGCTACACTCAAATTCCAAGCATTTTAAGCACTGATATATCCTCTCTATATAAACCATTTTCAGCATGGTATATTCTTACCTGAGGTTGTACATGGTTTATTCCCAGCCTGTATAAGACATGGCGAGAAAACGCCCGAACAAGTCCACTGTTGCTACAGCCTGGTACCTATCAAAAGAAAACCAGAACTATTAGTCTTTTACACAAGTATATGTATGATTTTGTAATAGGTGTCCAGCCTTAACCCCGTCTTTTCCTGATACAAGTTAAGTAACAGTCAATAGATATCTTCTTGGTTGCAAAATTACATTTCTGACACTTCTCCAAAAGTTTTGTTTTTAGTCCAAGGTTCTTGAATTCAAACGATTTAATTTTTGTGATACGTGAATAATGGCCATTGAATTGCATCAGCTGTAAAATTGTGCTCTTACCAAAGGTAAGTTGTAGTACAGTCCCAACACCATTCTGGGCATCAGGGAGAAGACGGCTTCACGTACACAAACCTGCAAGAGAAAATGAATGTAAGAATGCTGCAGTGTTTTTAAATGTTGCAGTTTTACGATATTGTAGTTTTATGAGCAGTACTAAAGTTATATTTCAAGTTTCATCCATTGAACTAACAAAAATCATGTGCAATATATTAAACTGTAAATTGACTGCAATTCAGTGGCGGCGAAAGTTGGCGACGTACTGTTAAAGTTCAATAAAGATCTTGAATGAATGAATGAATGAATGAATGAATATAAGCAAATTGGACAGATGCACATTGCTGAAAAGTGCACATTTTTTCACATTAAGAGCTACTACCAAAGTGAACCTTGTAAATTTAAAAAATATTTTAGGTGTTTTTACCCGTTTGCCATCATAATCCTTGATATGCAGGAGAGGGTGGTCAGTGAAGGCCCGCCAAGTGTCTACAAACAAGTCCCAGTAGGAACGCGGGGTCTGAAGTTCAAGGTAAAAGAAGATAGAGAGAGTGATACGTAAAGAAATGACATAATATGATTATTGTATTAGCCAGATAAGTCCTCTGGCACACTGCTCAGTCTACTTGGCCAATTTCTACTATTTTTCCAGCAACGTCAGGGAAGCCTGGTAGAGGCTAGAGGCTTCTGCTAAACAATGAAAGCTGACTTACGGTGTCCCAGACTACAATGTTGACGTCAGTGGAGAAGGACCCGTTGACATGCTGGGAGATGTACAGGTTGAGGAAGTCACAGAAGTGATGGTACATGTTCACCCCTGCCAACACACACAATACATGCACATCACATGGTTATTAAACAAACTTTTATCCAACAACCACTCAATGGACCAGGGAAATATGGTTGTTGACTGGGGTTGGTTGTTGGATAAAACTGGGGATGGTTGGCTGAATGGTTGGCACAATAATAGACATGGCAAAGGCATTTGCTTATATATACAGAATATGTATTACTATTCACTAAAGCTGAAAATGCAATCTCCCAGCAAATGTCTATAGGCAAAAGCGTTACGGTTAGAACTTTCCATCTAGAGAGAGTCCTCTGCCACCCAGACAAATGGTAACTGCCTGGCACATGGATACTGTCTTTCCTGCCACCCAAAGATCTGCTTGGAGATTACAACATTGGGTCTGTTTCCCTTCTTTGGTTGTTCCAAAAAATTCACAAAATCCTGAAATACTTCCAGGAAGACTGAAATCTCCAATTTCATGTTATAAAAGTTCTAAAACCTACAAATCTGGAGAACAGATTCAGCAAAGTTCAGTAAGGCCTACCCATGTCCAGTTTCATGAAGTAGGTGGGCCGGTCCAAAATGACGTCACAGTTTTCGTTGCCTGCGGTTGGTTGGAAGTTGAGTGACGTAAGGTTTTCCAGCTCTGCGTACCTGCACAAGTTTAGATACATCGATTTTGTGCCTGGTTTAAACTTAACTGGCCCGAAGGCAATTGTATTTATGTTGCTATCTTCATATACATTGTGTAATCTCTAACAGACTAACTTCGCTGGCTATATATAGGAGAATATTTGCCAGGGGAGTTTGGCCGCCTTGCAGATTTGACTGGCCGCGCTTTGGAGGGAAAGAAACTACCTTCCGCGGCCGGACTCCCTTGGCCAATCTTACTCTCTTTTTTTGCCGCATTCTACGATCGGTATTCCCGTAGAAAGGCCTGGTGGAGGCCATATTAGTAACTCACCAAGACATGAGCCCGTGGACTTCGTGACCTTTCATGCTTAGCAGCGTGTCTGCGTGAACTTTGCAGCGGCCTCCTATCTCACCAGGGCCGAGTATGTCTCGTCTGAACCTGAAGATATGCAGGTAATAATTAAATACACATAAGTTAATTATGACACACCTTGGGTATAGCATCACCAGCGCCGGTTTACTCGCTTTATGTTTTATAAAAAAAAACTGGCAGTCGAGATATATCTGACCAAAATGCTCCTGTGACAAATTGACAATAAAACTGAGAAAATAAAATACACACTAACATTAGTAACAACGTATTTTTCGGTGAACTAATTTAGTGCGTGTGTACCCTTAATGTAGCCTGGGGTAAACACGTACTAAAGAAGTTCACCGAAAAATTAGTTCACCGAAACCCATGCTACCTCTAATGTACAAGCATTGTAAAACTTTAAAACATTCAAAAGAACGAAATCGCAACTATAGTCGGCGTCACTAACGCTATTGGCAACGGAACTACCCTGTATATTGCGTTTGAATAATTCTTTATGTGACTCAATTTATTGACGGACCTATTGGCAGACACGCGGCTTTCCTGGATCCTGAGTCTGCGGAAGTCCAGATACAGGTCCCTGCCCCTGCAGTGCCGCGCGTACTCAGAACACTCCAGCCACGAGCCCTCCTGGAGAGAACAACAACGCCAAGATCGTCGTCTTTTCTTTTCTTTTCTCTAAGCAGATGTTTTGGTGGCTACGAGACCGTATGATCTACTTTGAATGGCCTTTGAACTGATTTTCGCGTATCATTGACGCTTCGTGCATAGCTATTAGAATGAATGAAGACCTTTATTGTACATTTTTGCCAGTTTTGGACCCCGCCACTGAACTAAGCACCAGTCACATGCATTACAATCATGTACATATACATATACATATAACATGTGTATATACATATAGAATACAACACGGGGTATTCCGTATCGCCCGAGGTATCGGCCCGACCACGCGTCGATCCGACTCGCGGGAGGGCCGGGACCGAGGGCGATGGGAATACACCGTGTTGTATTCTATTTATGTCATACCCACCCAAGAAAACACGCCTTTCAATGCAAGATGAGCCAAAAGTTGGTGCCAATAAACCCTAAAATGCAACAACATCAATTCCAACGTCCGGATTCTGTATTCGAATTTTCGAAAGGGGCACAAGCGGGTAGGGCGAAACGCGTTCGAGTCGTTTTATGGAAGGCATGGAAGCGTTCGATAACGGGTTCCGGACCGGGCCGTACCGTAAAGTACAGCCCGGTCCGGAACCCGTTATCGAACGTTATCGCGGCCCGGGTATGATATAAATGTGTATATGTATATACATGTGTATATACATATACACATGTATATACACATAACTGTTATATGTATTAAACACCACATGCAGGAAGAATAGCTGCTAGTGCCAAGCTAACTGTGGACACAAAGTCCGCCAATAAACTTCTATCCAGTCTTTTCTGTAATGCTGAGGTCACATTTCCAAACCGGGCCCGGCCGGGCTGTTTCTATGAACGAAAAATTAACAATTCATATGAAGAATATACAGAAATAGATCCCATGATTATTATTAAGAACTTTTCTGTGTTTTGTTGTCTTTTGTATCGTACTTTTCGTTCCAAAAAGCTGCCCGGCTGGGCCCCGTGTGGGAATTGTGATCTCAGCATAACAAATGTATGTGTGACAAGGCTCTGTGCATGAGAAAAATATACCCATACGGTCATAACGTTACCTGTCTTCTGGCCTCGCATATTGGAACGAGTTGTCTCTTCTGCTCTCTGACGTAGCCGAACCCCGCGTCGATCCAGAACCGCTCCGTGTTGTTCAGTCTGTGACGTCTGCCACTGATCATGATATCCGGGGTCAATGAACCATCATCGGGAAATATCAATAAGAAGAATACATTCAAATCGTCAGAAAAGGCTTCTCAATCAAAGCCATTATTAATATCATTCAGACATCATTCATTATTAATATCATTCAGACATAGCTATTTATCATCTATGCTAAGACCATGGATTTTGGACCAATTTAAATCGAAAGTTGGTTTGCGACTTCAATATCCACACTTTCAGATCTCAAAACATGACGTCGCACAGGCTTTCATCATCAAGAAAATGGGTAAGATTTAAGCATCATTTTACATTTTTATATATGGCCCGGACCCTCAATGCTGCCTGACCGATACTGTCTTTTTGCCACCCTAGGATCTGCTTGGAGATTAACAGTTAACGTCCTTACGTTTGCCACTCCTGGGCGCACACGGGCGGGCTGTACCGTGCCTGGCGAGGGCAATCCTCCTCGTACCCCCAGCACTGCGAAACCTCCCCGTCATGTTGCAGTAGATAGCGGCACCGTGTGTCGTTCCGCGCAGCGTCGGCCGCCTCCGGGTGCGAGTACAGGTAGTACGCCAGGTGTTCGGACGGGAGCCTCAGGTGGGCTAGAGCAGGGCAGGTGGGCGGCGTGCTCACGCCAGGTTGCAAGGACCCTGACCAGGGCGTCACCAGGCCAAAGACGTTGGCGTAACTCACCAGCGAAGCCGGCCATCGAGTAGTACTCGATACCGACTGGTGAAGTGCGGAAAGAGTCAGCAGAAATATCATCGTGATCGCCACGCTATTGCGACGATTCACGCGTGCATCGCCATCGGTCAGTATCCTCCGCGACATTTTGATCAACACAGACACAAACCGTGATGAAACCGTGTTGCTTCGTGGCAGCATCCACAAATAACGTTCTTGGTGGTAAACGACAGCCGGATATCAGTATCTATACATCAGTATCTATATATATTCATCAGTACCTGTTCGATAAAAGGCCATCATTTACAGTAAGCAAACCGTCTGTCCGGGGTTGATGCACTACAATGAGTGTACTGCAACGGCCAAGGACGGTCCTCGAACTACCGACGTTCGAACTGCCGATCCCGTTCCAATGCTTTTGAATCATAAAGTCGGCCAAGTTGAAGTACAAGTCATCCATTGGGTCGGACGTGCCTTCTCACGGTGTCTCCCTCCTTTCCCCCAACATGTAGCGTTACAATAGAAACCAGTCACTGACGAAAGCTTAGTGGATACCAGCTGAAACGTCTGACCGTTTCCAAAATCACATCCAGTAGCTTGAGTAACTGCTTTTTGGCGTATGTACAATAGAATCCTGTGGAGAGTCTGGCCAGCTCCTCAGTCCGAACCACACGCCTTCTCACAACAACCGAAACAAAATACAACGTGACTAGAGCTTTACCATTTTCACCGACAGACACGGTCAGTATATAGACTGGTGTCTTCTCTCTCTTCGATCCCAGTATTTTCTCAACAGTATTTACATGCTTGACACAAACAGAGGCACGCCCTTTTTGGAATTGTGCGACTAAAGCGACTAAATCTCACCATGAATCCACTTAAGTACAAGGTCACGACTCCTGTTCAGTTGAAGCGCTTTGAAATATTCATGGCCCCAACAACTGCTGTAGTGTACTGTTCTTTTGACATCGCTTGAGGGGTTTCCGCTAAGAACACAGAGGATGGACTGTGTACTGCATCACTGAGAATGCGCCCCGTATTATTGGAACATCAGGTGCGACAATGCATTAAAACATGCCCCTACAATATTGTTGGTACAAAAAAATGCATGTATAACAACAGCCGTCTTTGTAAAGTTGATCCATCTACGTACAGGTGACCTGACTGACATTTTCCTTTGGGATTTAACCACTAGTTTTAACGTTACTATCAAAACAGACGAGAGCCACTGTTTCTTAACCCTTGCCCTGCTGGTTTTTCCGGGCCCTTAATCCATGACAACAAAGCCCGAAAATCATGAATAAACATGAACTTCGGAGACATCGCACTTGAGCATTGGAACCATACTGTCAGTTGTATTCATTTTGCACATGATAGGTGAAAAAACTACTAACTACATGTATTATCTGTGTGGCATATGTGCGTGATTTCAACTACGGAATATTTGCAGAAAATGAAGTCGCTCTGTTACAGACCATGAATATACTGCCGGCCTTTTTTTAGCCTCCTGTGCAGGCCTCCGGGCGGGTGGGAGTTTTGATACATGTACTGCGTTTTGTAGAATTTTTAACGCGTTCTTTTGCCGGCCATCCTGCAACCAGCCGAAAGTCAAGAGTAAAATGGACGAGCCTCGTTAGGTCAGGGTACAGTAAGGTCAAGGTTGATTCCGGCAGCGGCATGTTTTGTTGTGTCGCATGACGACACCTGTATGACTCATGGCGCATGTCTCTTAAGGTCCTAAAACCCCGGACTCATCTAATAATGCCAATAGGAGTCAGGATACTTGCCATTATACGCCATTGTAAATTTAAATAGTTTCTTTTCCTTGTTTCCTTGTTGACATGTTGTTCTTTGTGCATGCCTGTTTGAATGAAATTCTAGTCCTCATATACGTGCTTCCGCTACAGGTCTTTCTCAAATGATCAATCTAAGGCGTTGCACCCCCAAAATACAATGGATCGGTCCATCGAAACTTCTTTGTGTGGAGCGGGGAATCACGCTACTCGGAAATCCCCGACCAAAGTCACATCATGATACCAGAAAAACCGCCGTTCGAGTGGACGTGGAATGGGTCTGCTCCCTGTCGATTTCCTACAGAAATTTACAAGAAGAAGCAAATTATAAGTACGTGATCAGAGGACAGTTCTCTCCCCACAGGAAAAATGGGTAACAGTGACTCCAGGTGTAGCCGCTGTAAAGGATGTCAGCGCTGTGGCGATGGGGAAGAATGGAGGACCTGTACCTGCCGCTGTCGCAAGAAGGTGACCTGTACCTGCAGGTGTAACGTCGGCACGGGCCACGACATCGCACAGAAAGCCTCCGCCATCACCGCAGGCACTCTCCTTGGTGCTGGTGGGATAGCCCTGACCGTGCTGACCGGTGGTGTCGCGATTCCCATCGTCGGAGGCATGTTGGCGGGAGCCGGGATTAGCTCGGCCATCCACGGGACGGTCAAGGCCATCACGAAGAAGAAGATCAGCGGGAAAGAGTATGGCGTGGATGTGGCGGTGGGTTTTGTGACAGGGGTGATAGGATGTGGCGGGGTGGCGGCGACAGAGAGCGTCGCAACGGTGGCGGCAGGTATGCATCTGTATCTGTATAGCCGGTGTAACCGCCCTTCGGTGTAATACACCAGCTTCTGTATCTGTATAGCCGGTATAACCGCCCTTCGGCGTAACACACCAGCTTCTGTATCTGTATAGCCGGTATAACCGCCCTTCGGCGTAACACACCAGCTTCTGTATCGTATCTGTATAGCCGGTATAACCGCCCTTCGGCGTACTAACACACCAGCTTCTGTATCTGTATAGCCGGTATAACCGCTCTTCGGCGTACTAACACACCAGCTTCTGTATCTGTATAGCCGGTATAACCGCCCTTCGGCGTAACACACCAGCTTCTGTATCTGTATAGCCGGTATAACCGCCCTTCGGCGTAACACACCAGCTTCTGTATCTGTATAGCCGGTATAACCGCCCTTCGGCTTCACGGGCACGCGGCGCGGCGGCAGCTGGCTACATTACACCGATCGCCTTGTTACACCAAACCCTTAAAAATCTAACTCTTGTTTAAAGCTATCTAATGACAATGCCCCTACTGTACTTGCATTGGTGACAGCGAGTTCCACTCTGCGATAGTTCTAGGAAAGAATGAATTATTGAACACCTCAATCCTTGGTTGATAACTCTGGTAGTTGAAGGCATGGCTATTTCTTGTTCTCTGCAGGTAAAGTCGTGAACGAGGCATGTAAGCGGGGAGCTACCAAGCTCGGAATCCGCGTTGCAGGCGGGGTGATATCTTCCGTGGCTAGCACTGCGGTGGAGGAGGCCGGGAACTGTGCGAAGGGCCGAAAGAAGTGGAAGGATTACGGGAAAGACCCTAAAATCTGGGGCAAGGGCGTGGCCATAGGCGCGGCTGGAGGGATCGCATCTCACACCATCTCCAACATCAAGAAAGTGGCGTCCCCAGCGCAGAAACTGGCGTCTAACACAGCGTCGGGGAACGGAGGTTCAAAGTTTTCTGGATCGACTGATCAAGGGTCAACGCCATCGAACAACAACATGAACGGATCACAAAATCAGTCTGGGAACAAGAGCGGGGAATTTTTCGGCAAGGTTGCGAAAGAGACCATCCAGGCGGCATGGGCGGTGAACCAAGCCGTAGGCGAGGAACAGAGCGCGATCAGAAGTGAAACTGAAATACATGTACGACCTGAACACAACAGGAACCGACATGAGTCACCAGCCTCCCTTGGGTATCGCAGACGGTTTAGAGGCAGAGAGTTGGCTTAATAGTTGGGGTCGTGTGGCGTAGCGGCGGAGTGCTCGACTCGGAACCAAGAGGTCCCGAACATGCCCTTGGGAAAGGCACTTTACGCGACTTTCCTCACTTCGCTCAGAAAATGAGTATTGTATTGTCCCGTGTTGGTGGTGGCATTAGTATAAGTGCCGTCGCCACGTCTTGTGATTAGCATCATTAGATGTTGGAATAAAAGAAAAATAGGTAGCAGGTGACAAGTGACTATCACTCCTTCTAGACGTCAAACCCGAGACCGGACTGTAGAGGACAAACTTGGAAAAGCTATAGTTGACAAACCAAGAACATTTTATTTGGATTCCAAAGTTAAGAAAAAAACTTTTGTGCCTTTGAAAGTTTGGGCTTTATGTCAAACTATTGTGATAGATCAATTGCACTGAATAGATGAAAGCAGTATCAACATATTATGAAGCCCAGATACTATTAGATTGTGAGCTTATGTTTAATTGTATTAGTGACATATTTTGGCAATTAAATTCTTATGTGTAATATAATATTGTAAAAATACAAGAATGTAATATATTAGGACAATGGACATGGGTACTTTCTTTTCTTATAGATCTTGAGAGTAATACAAAAAAAAAAAGAAGACACAGACATCTGTTTCTTTCCAAAATCATCTTATTTAAATGTCAGCAAAGACAGTTGAAAACCATGGTGCCACAGGGGGGGGGGGGGGGAAGACAACTAAGTAGGGGGGTGGTAACAATGAAATTCACGATTAGCACCGCTGAGAAGTTGCACGTCGGGAGTTAACGGTACCACTGACAGGCTGTTCCTCGTCAGTCTTCACTGGAATGGTCATAGGTTCAACTTAACAGGCGGTATCCCCACAACAACCTAATCTGCTGCAAAACAATTATACCCATTACTATGCTGTATAATTAATTATTATTCGGACAAAATCGTCAATCATTCAAAGCACTTATAATAAAAATGACTGATTAAAAGGAAAACATCAACGCTATTGCAAAATATCACAAACCAACGATTTCTCTAATACATTCAAATCGATTCGAGTCCTGTACATATTATTCACATTTCTTTCAGCCAGGTGAGTAAGAGGTTCGTAGATCAATCCATTCTTCCCAACAAAGTACGGGTGTTTCAGTACTCCTGTAGCCTCTACCAGGCACTGCGGTTTGCTGGAAAAATAGTAGAAGTTGGCCGAAATAAAGGGATAGTATACCAGAGAAGATCCAGGGCCATAGACCCGTGGGTCGCAAATTGGATCTTCTATGGCCCGGGATCTTCTCTGGTATACTATCCCTTTATTTCAGCCAATTTCTGCTATTTTTCAGCGATCCGCGGTGCCTGGTAGAGGCTAGTACTCCTGAACATTGGCACCTTAGTGTACATACCACACACCATGTTCCTATAACACTTACTAGCCATCGCTCACAATCACATGAAGAACCCTTGTGTTATAAAACATTTATCTTTCCATAGCCACAGCGTACAAACCAACCTCTATATATTGCCGCAAACCACATGTACATCGTCTTTGCTTACTCCTAGCGGCTATATCACAGGAGTTTTTTGTTCTTAACAACCTGGCATCTGTAGGAGTCAACTTAAAACCCCCCAAAATGTCATCCCAACTGGCCTCTATGACGAGACATCCCAACCCCCTGTTCAAACCCCTTCATTATAATCTGATAACAGTATTAAACAATTCTTAAAAATTACAATACATTCAAAACACACTAGCATTACATTACCACCTATCTGACGCTGAATTAATTAAAATACATCGTGAGTGCAATATTCCGTGGTGAACGGCTGGGTAGCAAATTTCATCTCATGTGTTAAGGGTTCACTTGTTCTAGTAGGGTACACACAACAACACACGCATGTTAATGAACAGTCTACGTACGGCTTCCTTAAAGACACAATTCCAACTGATTGGGAAAAAAACGTGACTAACGTCCTATAGTATATGTATGGTTTATCAACAGTCTTGTCTTCCAGGGACCCCCGTTCCTTCTGCTGATCTTCACTATGGTACAAGGCACATTATCGTTGCTTGAAACATTATCGTCTACTTGATTGGACACCACACTGGAACAGTCCGACTGATTCTGATTCTAGCCTCCACCAGGCTTTTCCAAGGGAGGTTTGGATAGCAAGCTTCGGCAAACATAGTGTCAGTAATCCGCAAAGGGGGTGAGCCTAGCCTCTACCAGGCTTTGGGAGGCGGCTGGAAAGAGTAAAAAACGGCCAAATAGAGAGATAACATGCCGAGGGAGTTTGGTTGGGAGCGGCAAACTGTTATCTCCAGCCGACCAAACTCCCTTGGCATGTTATCTCTCTATTTGGCTGATCTCTACTCTTTCCAGCCGCCTTCCAAAGCCTGGTAGAGGCTAAAGTGAGCCCACTGTAAGGGGAACACTTGCCCTTACGTGTGCAAATGAAACCCTCTGGTAGCCAAACTCCCCTGGCGAATCGTTCTCCCTATTTTGCTAAACTTGCATATTTTTTAACCCGCCTTGTGAGTCTGGTGGAGACCATATTCGCTCTACCGCAAGCCCTCCTTGTTCTAACTACGTCACACGATCGAGGTCCCTATGGAATCACACATGTACATGTACAGAATCTTACACCTACACCCCACGGGAAATTTTGACTTGGTCAATTGTAGTGCTGCTCTATATACAGGGCGGGTTTAAATCACGTTAGGTAGACCAGCGTAGGGTGAGGAAATCCCGCTTGGCGGGTCTCACTAATTATCATCACACGGGTATTAAAGCATGCCACATATACATGTACTTGTTAGAGGGTTGTTGATCAATGTAAGTACAAATGTTTTTTGAAAGTGTCAACCTGGATCCCTGCAACCTGAGCTGAGGGTTTGTTGTTGTTTTCTTATTCGTTGTACAGACTTACCGGAGTAAGCTAACCATTTTACAAACAACAGTGTTTTTAAGATTGTAGGTTATGTGTAATATCGTAGCATACAAATAGTCGTGGTCACCAAATGAATTTTTCCTTTTTCTTTTTTGTCCTACTTTACATTCATTCTCCGTATTTGCTGATAGGTGTGACATTGTGCCTACAAATGAAATCCTACTGTGCACAGTATCACGCAGAAGACACATTAATAATGACCAAACACCAACAGACAGGGAGGACGCACCAAACCCAGAAGACTACACCACGGGGGAAAATCTTACACAAGCTGATCTCTTACTAGGACTAGGAGGTCTGTGAACTTCAGTGTTGTACTGTTCTCCGCAAAAAGAGTCTCACCAAATTTTTTTTCCTAGACTGAGAGAGACATCAGTGAGCGTGGCCTTGCCAGTGTTGACCCACTGGACAGGGCTGCCTGGAGGAGCGGTGTGAAGACCAGTACCACTAGCCGACTGCTGCCGACCCCTGTGGCAGGGACAACAGCAGCAGTATAATCTAACCCTGGATAGTGACTGCGAACCTGCTCTATGAGTATGAGTGATCATCAGCTACACAACATTGTACAGAATGTGTACTATTTAAACAGGATAGAACATTATGAAATAAAGACTATGCTTTAACTTCCAACACTTAGATTACAGAATTGGGACTTACCCAAATTTTCGGTTGACTCCATCAACCTTGTTCATGGAATGGACCCGTCTACTCTTGGAACGTATGACCTGCTACTACGGGCACGTGTCTCTGACGTCACGTTCCAAGAGTAGACGGGTCCATTCCATGAACAAGGTTGATGGAGTCAACCGAAAATTTGGGGTAAGTCCAAATTCTGTAATCTAAGTGTTGGAATTTAAAACTTAGTCTTTTTTTCATAATGATTTGTACCAACACTGAACTTTCATGCTAGGATAGAACATGTCGCATTGTGCTGTATATATGTATGTGTGGTCTGTGAGTGGCCCTCTACTGTGAGGTTCCCCCAATCTGACTGTTGTAGTCGGCTGTCTCCATGCGGAGGATGTAGGGAATGATGCTGTCGATCTGCACGTTGCCGATCAGCCCAGCGAAGAAAAGCTCCTCCATGATGGAGGGGGACAGCAGGCGCAGGGCCGGTAGCCGCAACAGGAGCTTCGCAAACCTGCAGGACAACAGACAAACATTCATTTATTCTTTATTTCAGGTAAAAAAAAAAAACTCATAAAACACAGTACATCACTAAAATAATACAAAACTCTAGAGACATACAAACAATACAGAAAAAACCTAGATGCATAGTAAATTGTGTTTTGGAGTTCCTGTAAAAGGCATCAGATCTTAGTAAGCGAATGATGATTGTGTTATGGGAGGAAAATAATCGCTCAGTTATTAAACTATCAGGAGCTCAAGGGACTAGGTATTGGAAGGTGAAGAAAGCCTTTCCCAATAACACAACGCCAGGGAGCAAAACTGTGACCACTTGATCTTGTGCCCAAGTTATAAGTAGTAGTTGCATGTTATAAGACTTTCCCAGGGACACAACACTTAGGCAGGAATGCCAAGGATTGAATCCATGACTTCTTCATCTTGTGTCCAAGTTATAAGGTGCAGTTATAAGGTGCAATTTCATGTTATAAGGTGCCATTACTTGTTATAAGGTGCAGTACCTGTCTGTGTCATCAGGGTGTGCTTGAGCTTCATACTCCTTCAGCTCTTCGTGGGCCTTCTCCTGGAACTTCTCGATCTGCCGAGGGTTCAGCAGCCCAGGGTGGTCTGGGGAAACACAACACAGAGATGGCAGTTAGACAAACACTGAAGCAGCTCTTCTGGACACTTTTTCTTCTATGGGAATTTCAAAGTGGGGTCAGAACTCTGCCTTACAGAAATATTGATGTGATAGTGAAATGATCACCTCACAGAACTGTTTTGAGAAGTCTTGTTTTCTATCATTGCTACCATTCATTTGTGTTGTTGCTTGAACATCTTCTAATAGAGTAATAAATAAACTATACATTAAACATAATCATGCTAAGTTGATTAAAAATGTCTTGCAGCTATGTCCTGCTTGAGACAAAATCCAGCTATCTGCAGGTAAATTGTAAGTAAAAATTAAGAGAACAAAAATGAAGAAAACTGCCATTTTCCTTCATTGCATGTCTATGAATAATGTTTAGTCTGTAGCACTCTTTAGGTTAGTGCCTCACCTGTGCTGAAGAGAACCAAGGCCTTCATGTAGGCGTATTCCGTGGGGTCGACCGTAAGGGCGGCCATCTTGTTGATGAATTCCTGTAGTTTCCAGATGTGTTCCATCACCACCTTCACTCTGTCTGCACTCAACTTGTCTGGATAGACAGGAGACACAAGAACCTTATTTTCCAAGAACTATCGTAGAGTGCGACTTGTTACTACCAAGTACAGTTGGGGGATGGAGTATGAGAGCAAGATAGCTGTGTTACAGATAAAGTTGAGGAGAAAGGGGTGTTCCAAGACCAGGAGGAATGGAAAAAGCGATGTTCTCTTCCTGGGGAAGATGTACCATAGTTCTCACCAGACTGATAGAGCATAGGAGCCCCCTTCACTATGATTTGGACCCCCCTATTCCGACTTTGGAATGAAGCTATAACTCCTCAATAAGCAAGAAATGATAATGTCTCAGGGGGTTATGAGTTACACCAGACCCCCAGCTATGGTTATGTTTTGGGGACTCGATGTGTGGCTTGTTTCATGGAAAGTTATCCTGGTGTATGTAAGAATTTAAGCTGTGTTACTGACCTGCCTGCACGCTGGACTGCAGGTGGTTGACGATGGCGGTGAGGATGGTTGGGAGGGACATGACGGCTGAACACTGGCTCAGACCCAGGGTGAACAGCTCACTCCAGCACACCCGCACAAGGCCTGTATGGCACTCTTGTCTGGAACAAACACAGCATAAACATTAAAATACATTTGAAACCTTTCCCTAAATGTCCTGTATCGCGCACAAAAAAGGGCTAGGGTTGGCAGTTTTTTTCTAGGGTCAGTCAGGAAACAATAAACATAGCATTTTTTTTCGTAGACATAACGTAGGACCGGTGCAATGGTAGGCCTTGCATTCGGTAGGTCTTGAATCCCTGACTGAGTCATACGAAAGACTTTAAAAATGGTACATACTGCTTTCTCTGCATAGCACTCAGCATTTGGGAAAGAGTATGGGAGTTAAACACACACACACACTACTACCAGTGGACTAGCCCCCCTGCTGTAGTAATTGCACTGCTGTGTGGCCCAGGGCTATTGAAAACGGAGATGGGCACTGCCCTATGCGTCACTTGACGAGGAGAGCCTCTTGAACTTTTTAAACTAACATAGGACATTTCTTGTGCCTCCTCACCCGAGTGCCTGGAAGGCTGGGATGGAGCGCGCCCAGTGCATGGTGAGGAACAGCAGCCGGGATGCCGACTCGCAGATGTAGTGGACGTTGAGAAACTCGGGCATGGGCGACGGCGTGGTCAGCTTGAAGGCCGTGTGCGCGTCCGTGAGCAGGGGACCCTCCAGCTCGATCACGGTCGTCTGGTCCTGGTCTGACGTCCCCTCCATCGCCTGGGAGCTGTCTGACGTGATCCCCTGTTCACCTGGGGTGGATAGCAAAGGTGTTATTACCTCCATGAAAAATGGAGGTATTGTTTTTGGTGCGTCTGTGTGTGTGTCTGTGCGTGTTTCTGCACATTTGTAGTCACCATAACTTCATAACGCCTTTATGGATTGTGATGATATTTGGTATGCTGGTAAGTCTTAGGAAGACAAAAGCCAAGGTCAAATATGGGTCTCCTGGTGGATGACCTTGGTACTGCAGCATGCATTCAATTCTGTAATATCATTTTGCAAGGGGGTCCAGGATCCAGACTACAGATCCAGACATAATACATGGCAGATTTTAACGTAAGTGAACAGAACTGACAAAAAGTGTACTTAGCATAAGAAACACAATTAACAGAGATTACACAGAAAACAAAAACATAGGACATAGATGAGATCCTAACCGGGTTGAAGAAGAGACAGTGGGTCTCGAAAGCTCCCCAGTGTAGCTGAACATTTGTTGTGTGTTTCTGTATAAATATTTTGTAAACAAAACAGGCGTTGCATTCTTGTAACCCACCTGTTTGCGACGTGTTGAGGGCCTTGGTGAGGTTATCGAAGGCCTTGGAGATGTCGGTGGAGGTCTGTACCTCCATGACGGTCCCGTCGCTGCTGATGGCCGCGTCGCCCTCCCCGCCATTCTGCTGCGCCTGCCCCTCCTTGTTCTTACTCATGCTGGCCAGAGTCGTCACCACGTTGGCCAGCGTACTCAGGTCCGTGTTCCCGTCCCCCTCCTTCCCGTCCGACTTGGTAGGGTCCACCGCCAGCAGGATGGGTGCATTGCTGTCGCCTTGCTGTTTCAGTGCCTCCTGGAAAAGAGGAGGCACCGAGTGAATCACGGAAAGATTTTGGTACACATCTGTCTTCACATAGCTATTCTTATCATTCCAAGAGGTCCAAGGTTCGAATCCTACCCATGTCGCCGATCTTGTGTCCTTTACACAACTTTCCTCACTTCACTAAGGTGTAAATGAGTACCTAGCTTCGGTTAGGGACGTCCCTCGGATTGGACGTTTGGACCCACCGCACTTATCCAAAAGAGTAGGGGACCTTCCCAGTGTGAGTGGTTCAAATCTTACAGTCCGGTCTTACGCAGCTTGTACTCACATGTACAAAACTGGTGTGTTACACCTAAAGGTGGTTTACCGGTTATTTTAGCAAACAAACAAATGCTGTATAGCTACCTGTATGTTTGCGAGCATGCCTGCGTCGAACAGCCCTCCCGACTTGGGTTCTCTCTCCGTCACGAACGTGGGCGTGGCGGCCAGCGGGCTGCGCAGGTCCTTGCGTATGTAGATTTTCTCGGTGGAGGTGGCACAGTTGGGCGGTCGCTCGCGAGCTGTTGGATCAAGAGGCTTCCTTTCACACTGGACCGCTGTGTAAGGCCATGCAGAAACATTCAACATGTCTCCACCCATGTGTTCAGTCATTCCAGCAGCGGTATACGTTATACGTGGGTCAAGCTATCGCTCAGGGTTCTCACCAGGATTTTTTCACAGCATAGGAGTCAGGTACAGATGGGCAACTTTTGCGCATTGAGCCAAAAAAAAGTTGACACTCATAACCCCCTAACACTATTTCTCACTTATTAAGGGAGAGATTTTGTGAAGTTATGGTTTTCCCTTTGCTATAGCTTAATTCTAAAGTCGTATTTTCATTTTTTTTGCATAATTTATGAAAGTTCTTCCAGAAAAAACACCCCTATGCTGGTTGAAAGACAGCATAGGGGTCCAAATCACAACATAGGGGGTCCAAATCACAGCATAGGGGTCCATCCAAATTGCAGCATAGGGGGCCCCTATGCTCAAAAGACCTGGCGAGAACACTGATCGCTCTCTGTTCACTCACCACTGGTTTCTTAGGATCCATCAATAATAGCTTTACAGGATCCACGCCTGATTTGTTATACAAACATGGCTTTCTTTCTGGGATCCTTGTAATTTCATGGATCAATGACTGTTGTTTTAAGGATCCATAACTGTTTTTCAAATGATCTACACAGTTGTTTTTAAGGACCAATGTTATTTTTTGTACACAACCTGCAATTTGTTTCTATCTACGCATGTGATATATAAATGGTTTCATGTTTGTTAAATATTTGTTTCTGTGAAATTGGAATCCAAATCTAGTTTCCAACAAACCATGCAACTTATTAGTAACAAATGGCAAGATGTAACAAGACTGTGAAATGATTAAAAGAATGAATTGGTGAGTTTTCTACACTAACTTTTACTGTCCCCTGCTGAAAATTCTACCACAAAGTAGAAGCAATCACCCCATTCAGACAATACATATACTTCTATTCCATTACACCTAACCCCATGCCTTTCCAATCCTTTCCTAATGAAAGGCAATGGAAAGCCAAGAGAGCAAAAGACACAACATACATAGATTAATAATATGAAAATCGTCAGAACTTTGTCAATGTTTAGTTATGTTTAGCAATTTAGTTATCTTGCATCTTTGGGATGTCACACAAAGTGCTACAATCATACACATCAGTTCCCAACACCAATAAACATTTTGAAAACTGTAGCGCTACAACATAACAAAAAGCTACTCTCCAAGCAGAGGTTAGACCTGTTTTCAGGTTTCTTTAAAGCATTTCTAGGCGTTTTCGTCGCGCTTCCTGTAAGCCAGGACACTCATAGAAAAGCTGCCAAAATATAAAGTCTGACAAAATGACTAAAAGGTAAAAGACAACGCCCAAAAACAGCATTTGGGTCAGACAGCTGAGGAAGACTGAGTGATTCAGTCGAAAATTCCGGTGAGTCAAATTTTGAGTTGGAGAACAGTTTAACTTCTTCATAATGTAATTTACCAACTCAGATGAACTTTCATGCTGATCCAAAAACGGGCCTTACCTCTGCTTATAAAGTACAAACAGTCCAATCCACACAATCCTAACACACAAGGGAGACAAGGGATGCATACTCACACTCGGACCTCATGCCCACAGACAGGCACTTCTGCAGCCGGCAGTACTGGCAGCGGTTCCGGTGGTGCTTGTTGATCGGGCAGTCCTTGCTGCTGCGGCACACGTACCCCAGGTTCTTACGGATGCTGCGCTTGAAGAAGCCCTTGCAGCCCTCGCAGCTTATTGCGCCATAATGCCGCCCTGGGGATAACAAGGTGAAGATATGTTATGTAAGTGTGCATTACAATACAAAGTGTAGCTACTCTAGAAAGCATCACGCTTTACCTCTATTGAGAATAATAACAAACAAACAAACAATATTGGTTATACAGCTATTGGCACGCCATAAGCCCACGAAATATAACATGGAGTAACAGCAATACACCCCAACAGCCCTGTACCATCCCTGGACTGTGTCATACTAAAGGAGCATCCAAATCATTGATTGCATCACCTAATGTTGGGACACCGCGTGGCTGGCCGGTGAAGTTGCTGAAACCCTAACCCGCAGGGATACTGACATTTGCCGCAGGACAGAGGCAAATGTCAAGCTACCATAAAGCAGGTCTAACCTTTGTCATGGGGAACAACAGACGATAAACTGGAGAGAGAGAGAGAGAGAGAGAGAGAGAGAGAGAGAGAGAGAACTCTACCCTACCTGATGCCTTGTCCCCACACACCACACAGAGCTCCTGTGGTTTGGTGTCGCCTGCGCCGTGTGGCGTAAACAGCACGTTGTTCGGCGACATCATGACGGCCGTGGGGGTCCCTATGGGGGTTCCGCCTGGCGTCATCATCAGCGTAGTGGAGGACACCATGGGGGTACTTGTGGGAGATACCATCAGAGTTGTGGGGGTGGTCAGGTGTGCACCTGCTGCACTCAGCTGTAACAGTTACACAACAGGACTAGTTAATCACAACAGCATGAAATCATCTGTCACAAACCATGAAATTAAAACGTCGATGAAGGTTAGACATCCAGGTAATACAATACGCCAAAAAGCAGTTACTCAAGCAACTGGATATGATTTTGGAAACGGTCAGATGTTTCAGCTAGTATCCACTAGCTTTCGTCAGTGACTGAGAGACCAGAGGAGAAATGCAGGTTTATAAGCTTAGTTTATAAGATAGTTTGTGTTTATAAACCTGCATTTCTCCTCTGGTCTCTCAGTCACTGACGAAAGCTAGTGGATACTAGCTGAAACGTCTGACCGTTTCCAAAATCATATCCAGTAGCTTGAGTAACTGCTTTTTGGAATGAAATTAAAAACCTTCGGGTACTAGTTTTCACACGTATAGCGAAGTACATTGCATGTGCATGTACATGGAAAAGTCAAGGAACTATGATTAGCAAATGTTGTATCAGTATATTTCAAGACTTCAGATTTCAAGATTTTCAATGAGGAAATAAAAGATATATCGTGCCTACAAGACTTGAGAGCACTGCAACTTTACTTCCATTGATTGTCCTAGTGCTCTGACTGTGTAGGCCATATATCATGGTAATATAGGTCAGTGTTTGATCTAACCAATGTTATCAACCGGGAAGGATTGAGTTGATTTACAGCTAATACTATTATAGGAGAATTTACAGGTACTTTGGCAAACATACTTACGATACTAAAGGACATGTAACATTGCAAAAGACAAATTACATGTTTACTGGGTTAAAAACTGACAAGGCAACACCACATCAATTTGTTGGTTCTCCGATTTAAAAAAAATGTTTAGGCCACACCTATTTAATTTGTTAGTTCTCAGATTTTTTCTGAAAAAATATGAAGCGACAGGGAAAAAAAAACAGGTCTAGGAATCCTATTATGGCTCCAAATGCTACGATAGGAGCCTTGAAGTCAAGTCAACACAAATGTGTAAAGTAAACACAAAACAATATTTAAACAATGAATTTTGTGTAACTAGGAAGAAAAGGACTTTTCTCACCTGTTTGTGGCAAATATGAGCATTATTGAGTTTATTCAGAATTTTTATTATTTTTTTCTTTTGCAAATCAGAAAATAATGAAGAGGCGAATCCGAATACCAACAAATTAAATTGGTAGCGCCTGAGGACCAAAGAAATACATTGCTGCAGCCAAAGTTTGCCATGTGTAAACTAGAGCTACCTGCTGCGGGGTGACTGTGATGGTGACTATTTATTTCTTTTGTCACATTGTACCTATGGTCTTTCGTACCTGCTGCGGGGTGACTGTGTACCTATGGCCTTTCGTACCTGTTGCGGGGTGACTGTGATGGTGACCGTAGCCGTGGAGGTGGACATGGGCGTGCCGGGCGACACCGTCACGGTTTCTGTCATGGCGACGGTCTCGTGTGCCGTGGCCACCGTCGTCTCGATGGGCTGTTCCACGCTCACCGCCTGGCCCTCGCTCATCGCTACGGCTTCCTGCACGGCGTCCATGGTGACCTGTTAATGGTGGCCTATTAATGTCCCAACTACAATGTTATTATTACATATATTGTATATATATATATTCGTCTCCCACTGCCTCAAAAGAAGAGGTCAAACGTAAGATATATCGCGGCTTTTTAAATGTAGTGGTGTTACTGTTAGGGTACCCAGCACATGGTGACCTGTTAATGGTCACCTATTAATGTCCCAACTACAATGTTAACTACTAGTATATCAATGTTAGCCTTATATGTGCATACATTTGTATGCAATAAATGTGGTGTAGCATCTCTGTACTCTATCTGTACTGAAACTACATATGTACCGCACCTTAGCCCTTATGGGCATGAATGTGTAAATAAACATCACTGTCATTGTTATTATTACATCCTAGCTAGTATATATTGTATATAAATTTGTCTCGAAAGAGTTTAACCCAACAAAACTAGTATCATGTTGTAGAATGTAGTGTAACTATGCACATTTCATAATGTGTTTATTGAATGATATTAGATGGATGTTATTGTTTGGTTATCATTGTATGATGATTGGTTATCATTGTAGTAAGTTGTAATGTATATGGGCAAACATTTTTTTTTTCTTAAGTCTCAGTAACGTCTTGATATCTTGAATGATACGTGTATATCTTCATTTTTGTGTCTTTTTGTGGGGAGACAACTTACAGTTAATGACCTGTTCCGTCTCTCGGACTCTCTCCTCTAGTAGAGTATACCATGTGTAAAATTCAAACAAACGAACAAACCTGGTAGTATGTGTGATCCACCGGTGGGGACTTATCGCTCATGCAACCCTGCCTGGCCAGAAGCACCGCTCAGGTGCTCTCTGCTGGGGAAACAGGACAGTAACAGGACATGAACAGGCTGAAAATAGAGTCCAAACTTCCTTAACAAGAAGACCACTCAGGGGACAAGTAAGGCAGTATCAGAGTTACCAACCAAGAATTGAGGTGTTCAAAAACTTTTTCCCCAAGAACTATCGTAGACTGGAACTCGTTGCCACCAAGCACAGTTGGGGCATCATCACTAGAAAGCTTTAAACAACACCTGCAATTAAATGTGCAAAGATTGAGTGTAACAAGTAGTTTGGTGTGATACAGCTAGCTGCCACCGCACCGAGTGCCTGCAAAGCTGGTGTGTTATGCCTAATGATGGTTATACCGGCTATACTGACACAGATACTGTAAAATCTGGTCTATGTGGACAGGTGAATAAACTCCTAAGTTAACCATTGCATGGTAGTTTCACACATGAATAAAAGCCCCATAATTAATCCTCATCCACTACCTGAGTATCGCTAATGATGTCTGTTTGTCTAAACAATCAATACTAATCAATACGCCAAAAAAGCAGTTACTCAAGCAACTGGATATGATTTTGGAAATGGTCAGATGTTTCAGCTAGTATCCACTAGTGACTGAGTGACCAGAGGAGAAATGCAGGTATACACCGTATACTAGCTGAAACGTCTGACTGTTTCCAAAATCATATCCAGTTGCTTGAGTAACTGCTTTTTGGCGTATCTTATTACCTGGATGTCTAACCTTCATCGAAATACTAATCAATATTTACAATGTACAAAGGAAAAAAATCATGCCATCAAAACAGGATATACATTTGACTACATGGACAACATTACAGGATGATAGTCTCAATACATTTCCATTACAATTAATCCACAGCAATCGCAATATTACACCACAGTAAACTAAAGGAAAGGCTTGACTGTGGTCATGTCAAAAATACCCCTGTATAATATGTACTGTAATGTGGGGTTTCATGTTCAAACATGCTAAGGGAAGAAGTCAGACAGGGCCCTTAGGGCATGCAATTATGATTTACTGACTGTCTGCTCTTTCTCAGCTGCCTATACCTGGGTATACCATACATGTCCATGTTTATTTCATCTACCAAGATAAATCTAACACAGCTACTCTACATTACAGAATACTCGTATACTGATGCTTAAAATTGTTGAAAACAAGCATTAAGATATGACATTGTAATTGCAAAACTTTTGAGTGTTACCGAGTTGTCAATTCATGTATTCTGTAATTTGTATTCACTACATTAAACCAAAAATTCTTATTCTGATTCAGAGGATACATTTTACCACCAGGAAAGACTGTATTATATGTATAAGCAAATCCCACAGGAATTTATTATGACTAACAAGTTTGTCATATCCAAAATTTCGTGAGCAGCATTTCTTCATGTGGAATATTTATACTTCTATCTCTGGCATGTTTATTCCGTTGTCCTTCAGACACAACCCAGGTGTCCCAAGATTTACGAGTCCCATCAGACTTTATGTGCCGTCCGACCATAAAAACCTGCACAAATTGGACTATAAACATCACAAGGCAAGGCCTGCTCCAGTGTTGCTATTCTCTCCACAGCACACTTCTTCTGATATGATTTCTTTCACACTGTCATCCAATTTGCCAGAAAATTTCAATGACTTAAAGAATTCTACTCAGTCTGAGGTCCATAGAAATTTAAAATTAAACATTACAGACATACCACACTACAACCTAGTTTTCAGGGAATTTGCATACAGTTTGTGGTATTTAAGACCAACTCAATGGCTAGTGTTTAAATCTATGGCAACATGTCCATATGGTTTCACAAGGGTAGACCATAGAGAATGAAACATACTGACTGGAAAACATATCTCAGACATCCAGTATAGTACAAGTGTTCAGTACAGAGGCTGCAACTGTCTATTGTTTGAAAAAAAGATGGGAACAAAGGTATTTATGAACCAAATATTGTGTGAACCAGATTTTGTATTCATCTGCTTAGATGTGTGTGCGACTATATCATGTTATCTTGTACACACAGAACATCCTGTTTTGATTTTAGTGTTCCAAAATATTCTCCACCATCACAGCATGAAGCATCAGTGTTTTGGCCGGTAAATTTTTGCCTCTCATGCTGAAAGGGCACATGTGCCAAGAAAATATCATATCCTCTATGAAACCATACTGGGGAATACATAAAGTATGTGTATTACAGGTGGTATTGTGGTTATCCCTATAGCTTCTAGGTCCCTTGGGAAAGGCATTTTACAGTAATTTTATCACTGGACTCAGGTGAAAATACCTGGCTTTGGTTAGGAACATTAAGCAGACCATCCAGAGGGAAAACATGTGTACCTCAAGAATGCTAGTCTAGTCTTATAAAGACCAAGGACATTATATTGTAAAGACTAAACCGTAAACATATATAAAACTAATTTTCAATTTCATACACTATATCTATTCTAAAAGGCCTCTAAATAATTGTCTACAAAAATTGATCATTGTTAGACAAGATCGGCAGGTACGGTTGCCACCCACGGATAAAAAACACCATTTTAATTTTTTTAAGAAATTAGGGGTTCGCCCGTATCTGTGTGGCCTTGGGCAACAAAAATTGTCTGGTAACGCGGTTTACCTTCTATGCGATGCAAACAACCATATTGGTGTTCACAACAAAATCTTTCCTCCACCAAGAAAAATAAAAATCGCCTTCAAATTTGCCTACAAAAATTGGCAGTGATATTGAAGTTCAGCCGGAACCGCTGGCCAGGGTCCCCACCCCCCGATCCATAAAAAAACACACCCGAGCCTTGCTTGGCGCGTGAGACTATTTCTTACCACTGATCAAATAGCAAACAACGCGATAACCGCAAGGCCATTGTCGACAAGTCGCGCATTTTTCGACCCAAAATTGTGGTTGGAACATTAAAGGGACGGACAGAAGGTGTTAGGATGATCCACGGGGCCTTGACAGGGCCGGAGACCAGTGATGAGGGGGGCAGGGGACAGAGGACAAGGGGTAAAAGGGTAAAGGGTGGTGCCTCATCTCTGGCGCACCGCCCGCACTAGAAATGGCGGGCCCGCAAGCCCGCCGCCCAAAAGCCTCCTGTCTGGAAAATCGAGCCTCCCTGCACCAAAAATCCTGCTACACATACGTGACCGGGGCGGTAGCATAGGTAGGGACCGAAGTTTTGTACCTAGGGTCCCTCCGAGGGGTGGATTTTTTTGCTGTGGTTGCGGGATGGGGCGTGTGTCCAGAATTCAGAATTCAAGATGTCCTCCGAACCATGCACAGAGAAGGCAAGGGTCACTCACCACCCAACAACAACACAAAGGTCATCCGGCCTAACAACCCAGCTAAACGCATTCTACCCGCCCAGAACAAAACGCCAGGCTTCCCGACACAGCTCAGAGATACGCTGAGGTATGTTCTAGGTGGGGGCAACCCTCGGCGAAAATTATTTGAATTTCCTTCTGTCGGAAAATGTGTTTTGCTGACTGCGAAATGCGTCTCGGTGGCGGCGCACCAGCGCGAAGAAAATGGAAGCAGACATCGCTCCTTTTCGGAGAGCAATCTACCGCCGCGGAGCTCTTTGTTTCCGATTTCCGTCACGCTGCGAACAGACAGATACACGAGCTATCATATTTTGGTGACTTTAGGTTCA
>NW_017802380.1:101167-153947 GCF_001625305.1 Branchiostoma belcheri | reverse complement strand
GGGTGAAAATGGACAGGAGAAATAAGCACGCAGTCCAACGGGTCAGAGTTCGTGACCTGGCGTTTTTCCTGCTCGTCACGTGGTGAAGGCACGCTTTGCTCTGATTGGTCAGACATGACGTCGCGGCAGCAGCGCGCGCTCTGATTGGTCGGACTTAATTAGATCTCGCCATTTCTCGTCCAAATGCAGTCTCGTGTTTCGCGAGACTTAGCTCCTCTGTCTTCTTTCCTCATCTATATCCAGGTGTGCTGTTCCCATCTACCTGGCTATTGTGCTCAGGCTGGACCTGAAGTCTGCATGCTACAAGGAACAGGTAGGGTGGTGATTGCAATGTCATGCACTTTCTTTCTCTCTTTGTTACATAAGAAGCTTTGTAATCTTTTGTCTGGAAATCATAAAATCTGATAAAACTTTGTTGTTATATTACAGACCTTTACAATACAAGGTATTGTTTATATGCCTTCATGGGAACAAATAGATTTTCTCATTCACAGTGACAAATAGTCAGAAACAAATTGTAAATGACAGAGAGAGCAGGAAAAACAATCTTCTGCATCTGGAATCTGCACTGCGTTTATTTTTTTCCTGCACCATATGTTTTGCTTCAAACTTTACTATTGGAATGTCTTAGTTCAAGGCAGGTTCTCTCTAACTTCCCTGCTCAGTTGCAGCTTTAGATGCTCTAAACAAGAGGTTAAAAGTGTTTTTAACTTCCTTGCTCAGCAATAACGTGTTGAACTGATTTTTAAGTGTTTGTAAACCATTAGACAGCTTTGAAGCAATGCATTCATGAAGCCCATATCGTTAGAATTAATTCTAGTAAAGCTCAGTGTAATGAAAGACTTGAAAATTAGCTGGAATGCTGTCACTCAGTGTCTGACTGTTTCCAAACAGGTTTCTTGAGCAAAATATTTTCTTTTTTCTCACAAATGTTCGCAATCCTCTGTCTATCTCTGAAGACCTGGAAAAGTATACCATTAAGTGGTAAATATACTGTATTTTTCCCCAGTCGAGACAGAAGAAAATGTTTTATTTACAAAATGATTAGTCTGAGTGTGAAATCACATTATGTCCTTGGTGCAATACAAACTATCGCAGTCCAGAAGCAAAATTTAATCAGGCCTGGGCCCCCATGTTATTGTGAGTCATCAAAGTAGTTTCAGATTTGATTTTTGTGAACAATTTTCAGGAAAAGCTGTGGTTTAACAAGTCTGGAAGCTGGGTAGGTTGGCAATCAGAGCAGTGTTCTAGCCAGCCTGAATCTTTTTCCTTCATCTCAGTTTTGTTGGACGTAACATCATGTCGATTGTCGAGCATAAAAGGCATAACAATCTGGGTCTGGCGGCAAGCTCCCCTTCAAATGTTGAAATTTTGACCCTCTGAAACTCCATTTCCTGCATTTTGAGGGGCAACTTTTGGTAGACTTCAGCTTAGTTTAATGACATCTCTTTCCATATCTTTACACGCTGTTTTTTGTCCAACAAAAATGACACATTGGGCAAAATTTTTGATCGTCATGAGTGGCAAAATTCCATCAAGTAATTTTCTCGTCATTGTTTTTTTCAGCTCTCCTGAGATGTCCATGCTAGGTGGAGGTCTGCTGCTGTTAGTGATCATCCTGCAAAGTTCACCCCAAGTCTCCCAGACACTGCCACATCTCAACTTACCCGAGTCCCATCTCCCGTACTTCTTCTCTTCCCATCATGCACTGGCACGCACTTGTGAGCAGGATGATGAATGCCCATATAAGGTAATGACCAATCCTACTACTACTTTTACTTTTATTTTATCTTCCAGCAAAATTTCATACAAAGTTCACTAGAAGTCCAAAACTAGTCATTGAAAATCATAATTTTTGTACAAAATTAGCATCAAATATCCATACTGGTCGTACTTTTTAAACATCTGTATGTAATTTGTGTATTTGTACTTTTGTTATTGTCCCTGTTTTTCATATGGGCCTTTGGCAAATTAAGAATAGATAGATAAATAAATAAAATAAAAAAATGGTAGCGCTTTGATATACAAAACCAGGCAAGACATAACATATAATACCAGGACGGTACCCAGGCTACCAGCATTTTGTTTGTGGATCAATCCTAATCCACTTTGTGAGAAAAGCAATCAGTGACTAGAGTGCAGTAATTTGTATAGCTGAAGGGATTTATGGTGGCATTTTCCTTAGGCAGGGATAGAAATTCATTTTGGGGAATAGGTGCACTGGTGCACCCAACATAAAAAAATTGGGTGCACCAAAATTTTTCGGGTGCAAAATAATCTTAATCAACAAAGATTTCATCACTTTTCTGACACTCAGGTGTCAAGAATATGGTGTATATCAGTATACATTTTGTACATCTAAAATCTTACATAAACCTGCAAAAATATCTGGGTGCACCGGTGCACCCACAGAGAAAAATTGGGTGCACAGCTTCAATTTTGGGTGCACTAAGGTGCACATGACCCAGTATTTTGAGCCCTGTTGTTAGGACATACATCAATGAGACTTCATGCAAATTTTCCCATGTTTTCTTCTTCCAAGAGAATTTGTGAACAACCCATTATTCATATGGCATTATTGTTTTTATGTGTCATTTCAGGACTACCTTGGTAAGAAGGTATGCTGGGGGTATGAGAAAAACTGCAAGAAGAAAAACAGATTTCACAACCCTACCTGTACTATAGCCAACACTGGATGGTGAGATTTTAGATGAATTTAATTTTCTTTATCTACCTATGTAATGTGTTTGACTGTCTTACATGTATGTGATGGTGTAGCTTATTTGATATGATAAAAACTGGTTACAGTAAATAAGATGATGAAAAAAAATGTACTAAGTAATTCTTACAGTAGGGTTTGCCAATACAGCATAGCACAAGGATTTATTTTGGTTCTGATGTAATTTTCTGTGGCCTTGATTTGGTGCTTGTTTGAACCTTGGGAGCCCGCCTTATCAACGTAATTCAGTTAAGGTCTCTCTTGATTCAATTATTTGTGATCGAGTTTCTAAGAAATGTACTGTAGGATCACCAAGTCTCCATGAACTTTGATAAAGACTGTATTGATTGTGCATAATATTCATTATCAAGCAGTACTCTTATATATAAGAAAGGATTTTGGTGGCACAAATTACTTGAGGTATTGCAGTTGTTGGTCAGCCAGCTACATAGAAGCTGCATGTTTCCTCACCATCTGCAAGTTGACTGCAAAAATTTTCTTGTCTTCTTTTATCATAATCTCCATGGAGGTGAAGCATGATGATTTCTCAAGTAGCTACTACATTATAAGTAGCCTGGGTTCCATCCACCATAATTTCTGCCAGCTCCATAATGTCCCTGGCTTTGTAGCTGGCAGAAACTATTTGGAGGATGCTACCCAGGCTACTAGCAATGTGGCTTTGCTCATGCAATAAGTGCTTTAAAAACGGGGATTTGAAACTTTTTATTTCAAATACCACATAGCAGACAAAAGTCTGAATTGCGTCTGACTCAGTATTTACAATCCTTTGTGAAGAACTTTGAAAAATCTGTGTCCTTCTTTCTGTCTGTCTGTCTGTGCAGGGGCTCAGCCCGTACCGTTGAGGAGAATGCAGACCTGTTCTGGAAGGAGGCTGACTTTGGGTACGTGTGGGAGCGACTACAGGAGATGACTGTCATGTGTAAACCTAAGGAGGAGGTAAGGCCAAGCCTTGCTGGTAAATGGTTAGCTGCTAGATAATAAGAATTTTTTTTTTACAAAGAAGCCCCATTTTCCATTTTCTTAGGTCAAACCATTGGGCAATTGGAATCTTTGAGACCTTGAAGACTTGACTGATCTATATGGAAGACCTTGGATATCACTGAGCTGTCACTAAGACAGTTGTACTTTTTTGTAATCCTCTTTCTGCCAGAAAATGTCTGTTCTCAATATTTTGTCAACAAACTTCCTCACATTCGCAATGGTTGTTTTTCATCATCTCCAGGGTGACTCCTCCCTCAGCTGTGTGAAACACTCGCGATACTGCAGGGCTACAAACATCTACATGGACTTCGCTAACCTGGATTCAGAGAACAACAGCAACAGGTGTGTAACATCCGTGTCCATAATATCACCAGGGTCCATAATATTGCCACCTTGAGAAATAGTGTGCTTTAAGATATTTTTACTGCAACATACTTTTGGTATGCACTCCTGCACACATCAAATGTACATACCTAGGGTATGTTGCAGTAAAAATGTCTTTAAGCACACTTTTTCTCAAGGTGGCGATATTATGGACCCTGGTGATATTATGGACACAGACGTTACATTCTTACTGCACTTCACCACCAGGCTGCTGTAGCAAAGTAATCAAGGAGGTCATGGTGAACCTCCTGCATTTTCACCAGTCCTTGATTAATTTTTGTGGTATCCGTGATGAAAGAATGCATAATTTTTATCTTGCTTGCTTTCTTATGTGGAGTAAAACTAATCAAAGTAACAAAAATGTATGTAAGTGATAATGTATACTTGTATTATTTCTGTACACTATACGTGTATCTGCAAGTGTAAGTCTTAGTCTTTTTTGTTTCTTTTTCTGTAATTAAGGTATAGGGAGAATCTGTTCAAAGCTGGCCAGGTCGGAGGGCATTGCAAGCTGTACCCCAGCAGGCTGGCTGCAGAAGGAAAACACAAGAGTGCACTGCAGTCTTGGTAAGGAGCTTACTCACAAAGAATCCCAAGTTTTGCAGGAAGAGGATGATATGACATATTGCAGTAATATTATTCTATAGGCTTGGTAATTGAATACTTCTAGTATTTTATGTACAGTGTATTGAAATATGACAGCTGCAGTCTTTATAACATTACATGCACCTTTGTTTTAATATTTATATCTTATAACTTCATTATGATCCAGGTATGCAGAGTTAGAGATGTTTACTTCTCTGCCTTTCCGGCCAATTCATGATGACAAGTGTGACGTTGTGTTGGACAAGCCAACATACCTTATGAAGCTGGATGCTGGTAGGTCTGAAATTCAACATAAAAAGTCGACTATTGTTTCAATAACTGTACATTTATTGTCTGTAAGTAGTTGTAGTGTACTAATTTAACTTTTTGAATATTCAAAAGAACTGGATTTCCTCTTGTAACTTTGCTCTTTTCATCCATAATATTTACAGAATGTCATCCCAATAATGTTTCTTTGTTTATTTGTTTGTTTTTCAGGTGTAAACATGTACCATCATTTCTGTGACTTTATCAACCTGTACGCCTCTCAGCACATCAACGGCTCCTTCTCTCAGGATGTGAACATCATCATGTGGGACACGGTAAGTTTGCGTCATTAAAATATACTATTAACTTACTCACTCACTTGCTCACTGTCCGGTTTATTGTCTGTTGTTCCCCATCTTCTGAGGGTTAAACGTGATTGCACTGTACGTGGTACTGAGGCTTGATGGCAGCCCGCCGCTTGCCTCTATCCTGTGGGTTGATGTTGTCTAAATTCAAGTGGTGGAGGTCCTTTACTATAATTCCTTTAAAAAGTGACTGAATGACAGTTTACGTACAAGAATATCAATACATATGATTACGTATAGTGTAGTGATAATGTGAAATGTAACAGACTCTTCCCTGTCCTTGGTGCTGACTGACATCCATTGCATTACAATATAGTAGTATATGATAGAAGATCTAAATTTTCAGCACAGTTTCTAACCTAAAGTGGCCAGTATATGAAACTCTAATTCTTTACACATAACACTACATTTCCTGCCCTTGGTGCTGACTGCCTTCCCTTTCCATTTTATATAATAGTATCTCAATCTCATTAACAAGATTATACAGATATTGACATAATGTGTTTGCTAGAAGTCTAGATTCTCTGATCTGGGCCTGAGCAGCCACATGCAATATTGCCATCCTCTGAACTGATGAGGAGATCCCTGACATGGACACAAATGCTCTGACTCGCACTGGTGGATGCCAATGATGATGATTGTGTTGACGTTACATCATAATGACATGCATTGTAACAGCCACGTCTTTGTGTTCAGAGTGGGCTTGGATACGGAGATTTCTTCAGCGACACCTGGAGGGCTTTCTCAGACTACCCGATCATTCACCTGAAGGAGTATGATGGCAAGAAGGTACAGTAACCATTATATATATATGATATATAGAACTTTATATCATACCGGGGCCGCGATAACGTGCGATAACGGGTTCCAGACCGGGCCGTACTTTACGGTACGGCCCGGTCTGGAACCCGTTATCGAACGCTTCCATGGCTTCCATAAAACGATTCGAACGCGTTTCGCCCCAACCGCGTGTGCCCCTTTCAAAAATTCGAATACAGAATCCGGATGTTGGAACTGATGTTGTTGCATTTGAGGGTTTAGTGGCACCAACTTTTGGCTCATCTTGCATTGAAAGGCGTGTTTTCTTGGGTGGGTATGACATAAATAAAATACAACACGGTGTATTCCGCATCGCCCTCGGTCCCGGCCCTCCCGCGATCCGACCCGCGGTCGGGCCGATACCTCGGGCGATACGGAATACCCCATGTTGTATTCTATATGTACTGTACTACTGTATAGAGGATGTACATTACTGTGTTAACTATGTTTCGTGAATAGTCTCATCTGTTTGATAAGTAACTGAATAAAGAGACTCTTTTTACACAACCAAGTGTTTTATTCACTTGGTTTTGTAAAAAAAATAGTCTCTGTGTGCCATATATTGTGGTTTAGAGCTTTAGACAATTTTGCTTTATAACTTTTCTTCAGGTGTGTATCCGTGATGCCGTCTTCCCTCTGCTGCCCCGCATGCAGTATGGCATGTACTACAACATGCCACTCGTAAGTATCTGTATAGCCAGTATAACCACCCTTTAGCGTAACACACCAGCTTAAGTACATATTGATCGCATCTTTGTTTTTTTCCACTCTACGCCTGCTAAATGTTGCATCCCATCAGTCTGCACTTTACTGGGCTAGATAAATTGTGCTATGTTTCCCAGGGGTAAAATCTATGATGATTATCAAAATGGTAGGAATTTATTGCAGACCCAAAGTAACAATCTCACCAGAAGTAGTGCTTTGGTTTCACCTGAGGTTTGTAAGTGTTCCTTTTGGGGCAATATATATATATATGTGTGTAATAGCTTTAATCGCTATTTATGTTTGGCCTTTACCATAGCATTGTTGTCTTTCATCCTAATCATTTTATCATTATATAAAATACCATCACTGGGTCTAATTGAAATATCTTTTTATCATTACATACTAGTATATTACATGTATATTGTAGTCAACGACTGCTTGAAATATCAACTCTAAATCAAGCAATTTCTATAATAATATTGCTGCTGTATCGTCGTGACTTCTTTTCCATGTCAACAACTGCTTGAAATATCAACTCTAAATCAAGCAATTTCTACAATACTAGTAATATTGCTACTGTATAGTCATGACTTCTTTTTCCTGCCGTCAATTCTTGCCAGGTCCCAGGTTGCAGTGGAACAGCCTTGTTCAAAGCGTTTTCTGAGCACGTGTTACATCGACTCAACATTACACAGGATGGCCCAGTGGTAAGGTTTTTAGTTTCTAATCCTTAAGGTTTCCTCACCAGCTAATTTGGCATTTTATCTTTCCATCGTATTGTCACAAAAGAAATTTAGAAAGAACTGTAGTTGTACTGAATACTTATACCTGGGTACAAAAGGGTTATGAATATGATTTTATGGACCATAAGGATGATGTCATCATATTTTATTGCCCCAAATATGATTATATAATACAGCACTTTGGTAACAGCAATAAAAGGCTATAATTTTCATGTGCATAATATTTCAGAGAGATAAGGTACGAGTGACTCTGCTGAGTAGGTCTACAAAATGGAGAAGGATCCTCAATGAAGAAGAGGTAAAAAGACATTTTTTTTTAGTTTACTGGCTATTGCTAATTATATGCTTCATCAGTGCTGCATTGTGTTCATCAACTTCATCACAATAACTTTATGTAGTTCTTGTAATGCCCCCATTTGGAACTTGTTATGAAAACAAAGACGATCTTGTCATGAAATTTTGTGTGTTTTGAAGACAATGAATTATGATGAACGGATATCGAGTCTATGTGAAAGCCAATGCTCAATATGTTTGTATACATTACTCTATGTTTATCTGTAGCTGCTGAATGCTATGAAATCTGAAACCAGACTGGATGTGAGGAGAGTGGACTACAACTGGAAGTATGTGATTAGTTATTATCACTCATAATTATTAAGCAAAACAGTATGTGATTAGTTATTATCACTCATAATTATTAAGCAAAACATAGTATGGTAAATGAAATTGTACATTGTTTCCAATCTTTGAACATTTTTATTGTTTGTGAGTTCATGTATGTCTTTAAGGCTAGGAAAAATGTGTTTGGTAGGAAGTAAATGTATAGATATGCTTTTGGACTTGCATCATCTGAAGCTATATCTTCCATTTCTACCTTCTCTTGTGGTGGTGATTCCTGCAATTCTGTGGAAAACAGAAAGATGTCCTTTACAGAACAGCTTAAGGTACATAATAATATAATTCTTACTCCTGTAAATCCCCCTCCCACCTTCATATGAATGAAAATAGCTCAGTATACACAGTAACAAAGTTTCTTTCAATACAATGTTCTACTTGTGTTGTGGAATGATTACTTCTAGGGATCTTGATGTAGCTTGCATGGTGAAAACACTGTACTAAAATAGGAGCAAAAATTAAGTTGAATCTGTAGTAAATCTAAATGACTTAAGTTAATCTGTACTAATTAAAAACTGCTAATTAACATGACGTGTCCGTGTAGGTAACCCAGAACTCTGACCTGCTGATCGGCATGCACGGAGCTGGTCTCACACACTCACTCTTCCTGCCGGACTGGGGGGTGTTGTTCGAACTGTAAGTTACTTATTCATACCAAGGAGGTTGAATACAACTAGTCTTGATTTTTAAAAATGTTCATACCTGTAATAACTTAAGCTTATAGCACTACCAATTGGACAACAAAGTAAACTAAGATACTTACTGTAGCAAAAAGAAAGCACAAACACAAAAGTTTTCATGTTCCAACACAGCATCAAACTCAAGTGATGTGTTTAGCATAAGCATGCAGGATAAAGGAATTCTCTGTACATGCCTCAACAGATCTAGAGATGGACCGTTGTTATAACATATCTAAGAGGTGAAACAACATTGGAATTGCATTTTTATTATTTTGTATTGTAACATAATGTCATTGCATTGTGTTAGAACAAAATCAATAACTTTCCTGCCATTTTGACTTGACTGAATCAAGATTGCCAAAACTTATGATTCATGTATGCCAGTACATTGAATCTTACAACAACTTGTCTTCCAGTTACAACTGTGAGGATCCTCGCTGTTACAAAGACCTGGCTCGCCTGCGTGGGGTGCAATACTACACATGGGAGAAGGAGAATAAAATCACACAGAGGGAAAAGGTAAAGAAAACTGTTCTCATCTAAAATTCTATAGCCCTTGAGCCACACAGTACACTACAGTAGGGGGTAGCTGGAGTGGTGTACTGAATCTGACCCCCAACCATACAATTGCAAGCTAAGGCAAACACTCTGCCCCGAGGCCATTGGCTTTTAATAAGGCTACAGTCTGTGCTTTTATAAAACAGTTTTTTCGGTCCCCAATTTTCCAGGGCTCGGAGTAGCACACCTTTTCTGTGTGAAAGGCTGTGATCATCTAAAGTTCTACAGCCCTTGAGCCACACAGTTCACTACAGTAGGGGGTAGCTGGAGTGGTGTACTGAATTTGACCCCCAACCCATACAATTGCAAGGCAAACATTCTACTCTAGAGACCACTGGCTTATATACATTTAAGGCGACAGTATGTCACTCACTCACTCACTATCCGTGTTTAGATTATACTGCTGTCGGTTTCCCTGTCCCAGGGGTGGGCAGCAGTCGGCTGTTCTGGACACCACGCCTCCAGCTAGCTCTGTCCTGTGGGTCTGTACTGGACAGACCACACTCCTTGATATCCTTCAGTTCTGGATACACTCCAACCAAGTTTTTCTAGGCCTGCCACGGCCTCTGTTGCCTGGCAACTGCAAGTCCGTGATGGTGTTGATGCAACTACTTGCTATGTGCATTTATAAACAATTGTTTCTCTCCCCAATTTTCCAGGGGTCCCATCCATCCGTTGGAGAACACTCCAAGTTTGTGAACTACGGTTTCGACGTTGCAGAGTTCATGAGAATTGTGCAGAATGCTGCTGACTACATCCAGGGTCATCCCCAGTTTGTAGCAAAACAAAACAACATGGATGGAAGTGGGGATCGCCACACTGAGTTGTAACAGTTGTGACTATTCATGAAGATTTTGATGATTTTATGCAATTCTATTACATTGTGTGTTTTTCTCAGGTATGCATTCAATTAATACATGTACAGGCAACAAAATTTATGTAACTAAAATTCCAGTTGTCTATACTACTGAATTTTGGCCAGTATCCTGTCATCAAATTACAGTCTAAACTCTCCAAGAAGATCTGGTCTATGTGCATGGACAGGTGGTCATTAAGACAGAATTCTTAATGCTTGTGTTAATGGGAAAATTTACCTGAGGGGCCATCAAAAAGTCACATTTCCAGGTTGTCTTTATGTAGAGGTGGTCACATGTACTTGTTTGACTGTAGTTCTGAATTCTAAATGAATTCAGTAGCTCACAACATTTCTCAAATGAGAATTTAGTAATGATAAAAGAGAATCTAATGTATTATGTTATTACATTGTTGATGACATAGTTTTTCAAACAGTGGAATATCAAACAGTTACAAACATGTGTTTGTAAACTTCAGGGAACGATTATGTGCCAAAGAGCTAAAAAATGATGAATATTCTAACACAGCTGTACTATAATAATGAATACCTTATCCTGTATGGGTAAGAATATCTTTATGTACATTGTACTGAAGAGGATTTTACTTGTAGCACTGAAGAAGAAACTACATAGTTGTGATTGTTGTTTCTTTGTAGCTTCATGTTGGAGAAACTTTAGAATTCATATGTGACAAAATCTACAATGCACTACAATAAGTATTTTTTGGAATGGAAAGTGCATAAATGCACAATTGTGATGTATTTTAGAATGGATGCCACCTACATGTATTTATTTTATGATAGTAACATTCCAATGGTATGGAGTAGCTTTGAATGTGAATCATTAGCATTGCCACAGGTAACATTTGGTTCCACTTCTGAGGCCAGGAGCACAGAAGCTAATTATGGAAGAAAAGAGACAGTGCAAAGCACTCCTTGTCTTCATGTAGTTTACAATCAAAAGCATTTATATTTTTAGAAGTTGAATGTCAATGTGTTGCTGCCAAACACAAAGGCCTGTGGAAGATAGCCTCTACCAAGCTTCAGGAGACGGCTGGAAACAGTAGAAATCGGAGCTAGCATTCGGGCCCTGAAATCGGCGTTTCATACGCGGTTTCATCATGAATAATGATATACTGGTGCTTACAAACTTCATCCAATTAAATCATTCACAGTAAAGAACTAGCCTCTACCAGGCTTCGGGAGGCGGCTGGAAAGAGTAGAAATCAGCCAAATAGAGAGATAGCATGCCCGAGTGGCAAACTGTTCTCTCCAACAGACCAACTCCCCGGCATGCTATCTTTCTATTTGGCCAATTTCTACTCTTTCCAGCCGCCTCCGAAGCCTGGTAGAGGCTATGAAAGCACTACAGCTGGTAGAAAATTGTAGAATTTATACCAGTACATTAAGCTGTTACAGGCACCGGTCTGGTCATTCTTGTAGCTGGGAACAGATAAACTGGATGGAAGATTGTAGTTCTTTTCATCGACATTCTTCTTTTCCCATTCTGAAGTGCAAGAAAAAACAAGGACTCAAACAAACAAAAGTACCCAAGGTGCTTCTCTGGCTATTATGACCTGGATTTTAATAAATTGTCTTTCACCAAGAAATCTTGTGTCTTTGATTTTGATGTCATAAATGAAATCAAGATGGTTCATCTAGTCTAGTGTATCATTGAATCAAAAATAAACTAGAAAGGTAACATTTCCAAAGCAAATGCATAATGTTAACGTTAATTCTGGTTCAGGTCATTGACCTTATTTGTTTCCAGAAGAAGAGGAAGAAGAAACAAAAGGCAAGCAACTCACTTCATTTCCGTCTTAAATCCTAGCGCTTACGTGGTTTTGGGGAGAAGAAATGGTTTTGTTCCTGTATTTAACGTTATAAGACTAAGAAGAAAAGACGAGGAAAAACTTTGCAGAAGTAAACCTTCGCGCAAAGGCCGACGGGAGTTTCTTTCTCGCCTTGCACGGAACCCGGAAGTAAGTAACAAAAGTCACAGAACAGGAAGGAGAGCGCTGGCCTCTTTAGTGGGTCTTTATCCACCCCCACAGTGGTCCACCCCGCGTTCTTTTCACAGGAACTTGAAGCCCATGGGAAAGACATGACATAACGACACGCCTTGGGGTTACATGTGACGGAAGTTGTAGTCACCACACGGCTATTTAAGTGGTTAAAGGGAAGTTGTCTTCCTATATTTCTATGAGTTCACCAGAGCGTGATCATGGCGGGAGGAGGGTTCACGCAAGAGTTCGACGACGAAGAGGAGTACTACCATGTTCTCAAAAAGGAGGTGAGTTGATTTTCACAGGATATATTAAGACCGTGGTGTACAACGGGGCAACGACCCACAGAACTATTAAACAGGTGGGTGTGGCCCCTAGGGGGTCTACAGTAAGCCGCAATTCTTTCGTCTTCTGTATCTGTATAACCGGCATGACTGCCCTTCTGCGTAACGCACCAGTTCTGATCCATAACTGCCAGTACATTGGACAATCTGTTTGGACCTATTCTTGTCATTTTGGGCTGGTCAAGGACTCTCCTGGGACTAATGTTTGGAAACCACAAAAAGCAATCATTTGCGAGGCCATGGACAGAGGTTTAGACAAGGGGGTACCCCTTGTACTTCCTTCAAGGAAGTGGTCACACTTTTATTAGGCTTTAAATATAACATAGATTGAAATAATACAAACATTACTAAGTAAGTGGTTTATTTGGATAGTTATACGGGTATAACCAAGAAAAACAAACATTACTAAGTGGTTTACATTGTGTTTTTGATTTCTTTAATTTTGTTCGATACCTTACGCATTGTCTATTATTCAATTTACTGTGTCATAATTCATTCATTCAATCAGATATGAAAATACATGTAATATATTAATCTTATAAACAGCACTGGACACTTTTGGTCAAATGTGTATGTCACACACTATTATATATTAAACTTTTCTCGACTGCAGGTCCTTGAAAATCTCCGGAGTGAGCTATGTGATAACCGGCTGGAATTCGAGAAGCTACTACCGTACCTGAGGTCACAGCGCATGCTAGACCGCGATGCGGAGGAAATTATCGAAAGACGCTCCACCTCCGGAGAAAAGATTAGCAAGTTCATTGACCTGGTGCAGCAGGGCGGTCCCAACGCATTTGACGCCATGTGTGAGGCCATGACAAAGAAAAGGACCCAAGTGCACTTAGTTACAAAATTACTGAAGGAATTTGACAGAATAAAGGCAGACCCACCCTGTGAGTATAAAATTTCTGTGTTCTACAAGTGTGTGAGTGTTTTACCATACATGGTTACCAAACCTATTATACGCTCCCGGGTCCTATATCCTCTCCGGAAATATTTGCTGAGAGGATGTAGGACTCAGGAGCTATAATTATAAGGTTTGGTAACCAGGCTACTGTGAATATGTATTTTGATGTCCTTAGTTACACACACACACACACACACACACACACACAATTCAAGGCACACTAAAGTGGGCAAGTGTATACATGTATCTGTGAACAAGCCATTTTCCTACAACACCCAAGGTCAGACTTTGAACCCTTGCTTGTACATTAACTTGTAATTGTCAAAGTGTCATTTGTCAACTGTCAAGTATATGGTGACTATGTACATGTATTTATTGGACTAGCGATATGTAAAGGCTCAGTAGCCCCCACATATGGTACCAATGTGTTCTATCATTCACGCTCATTGTACAGTTACTTGTCTAATGGCCTCCATCAGTTAGACCATGGTTAAATCCTAGTTTATACAGGCCATCTGTTGTTCAGTATTGTGGGATTTACAGTGTTCATCATGCTTACACTAGGGGACTTTGTGGAAATATGTTTTCCTTATTTTCCAGCAAACTTGAGACTTGTGTCAATGGAAGGGTCCAGTGGTGCAGACACTGCTGGAGCCAGGCTGGTGGAATCAACAGTAGGGTTACCAGTACCCGGGGAACCAGGGGGACCACCTGTGCCATGTGTGGACGACAATGTCATAGAACGGCGTAAGGACTTTTTATTACTACAGTGTTGCCTACTAGACTGACTGGTGCTATGGCCTATAAATGGGTACAAACTTTGCCCTGAATTCAGTAGCCTGTGTAGGTGATGAGTCCAATTCCTTCTGAATCATACCAAAAATGGTATCCACTGCTTAGCACTCCAGCATTTGGGAAAGAGTATGGGAGTTGAACACACAAGCCAGTATTGCGTAGTGGTAGCATGTTCGGCTTGGAACTAAGAGGTCCCAGGTTTGAACCCTACCTTGTCACCGATCTTGTGCTCTTGGGAAAGACACTTTACATGACTTTCCTCAGGTGAAAAACAGTATGCCAGAATGATCATTATCATGATCGTGGACATTAAAAAGAAAACCAAAATTACCATTGAACTAGCCCCCTGCTCTGGTGAATAACCTTCCATAACACATCAGTATGATTTGACAGGCCGATGCATTGATGATTTTCCTAAAATTTATTTCAGGTACACCATCTCCACCTACTCCTCCTCACTGGGCCCATTCCTGACCAAGCCTACATGTAAAAATGACCTCCAGGGAGTTTAAAGAAAGTTCATGTGGTACTGACATATGCTTGTCTCTACCATACTCCATTGGTTTGCTGAAAAATAGTAGATTTGGCCAAATACACTGAATAATTTGCCAAAAGAGTAAGGAGTACACAGGAGTACACTTGGCACCCTGTTTAGAGTTAAAACTTAAGATCCAACACAAAAAGTTCTCTCACCTAGAGCTTTTGACCAAACTCTGGTCTTCCTCAGTAGACCCAGTGTTGACGTCACACTTCAAAGAAGCCGCGTGACAAGCCTCACTGGGTCAGTCTACTGAGGAAGACCAGAGTGACAGGTCGAATGCTCTAGGTGAGAGAACTTTTTGTGGTGGATCAAAAATTTTAACTCTAAACATGTAACTACCAACACAGATGAACTTTCATGATACTTGGCATCCTATTTTGCCAAATCTACTAGTTTTCAGCAACCCATTGGAGTTTGGTAGAGACTTGTGTATACCAGGAGCAATGAAAAATAGGGGAAGAAATGAAGACTATGCAACAGCTGACTATCAATTTGGCTTTCAAATCCTGTATTATTATATGTCAAATTCAGATCAAAAGGCCGTGATATGTTGTTATTGATACTGATGAGTTGTATGTTGTTTATAATCCAATCCTCATTGTATTTACCGGTAAGCAAAGTGATAAAGTAATAGTATGTTATGCATGTGTGTATACTAGAATAACTTTAAGTGATCACATTTAGTAGTTTAAACTCTACCTCAGAGTCTGTAGCATTATGTGCTTTTGGTATACCATGAGTAGACTTTATGTTACACTTTTCCCATACTTTCTTCTTAATATGAATGCACCAGGCAGAGTGTGTTATGTTTGCGACAACTATTCAGCTTGTTTGATCCAAAGAACAGAATTTAGGATTTGATATGTTGGTTATGTAGACAGAGAAAGCAATAAGTACATGTAATTACGTGGAAACTTAACAACTCTGACTACTAGTAATAGTATATCACTACAACTTACAATATACATTAAAGAGTGTGCATTTTGTTGAAATTAAAGTACAAGTATATAAATAAAAAATGGGTGAAACCTACAAAAGCATCCTACTCATGAATTGTTTATTGTTTGTATATCATTTTCACAACTCGTGTGGGGTCCTTCCATCCAAGCAGCTGTTGTGTCCATATAAAATGTTTGCAGAAGGGGTACAGTTGATATAAAGTCCTTGGGTTGGGTGAGACAAGACTATCCCTTCACAGAAAAGACTATCTCCTTACACAAGTTACAGTGCAACTGTACAGGAACTTTGAACTTCTGTACTTCATGGCTCTTGTGTGGGGTCCTTCAGTCCTAGCAGCTGTAGTGTCCAGAGAAAGTGTTTGGGGAGGGGGGTACAGTTGGGTGAGAAAAGACTATTTCTCTTCACAGTGCAACTGTACAGCAACTTTGAACATCTGTACTTCATGACTCTTGTGTTGGATCCTTAAGTCCTAGCAACTGTAGTGTCCAGAGATCTAGAAAGTGTTTAGGGGGTGTGTGTTTACAGTTGATATAACATCCTTGAGTTGGGTGTTAAAATACTATCTCTTCATAGTGCAACTGTTCACTGTACTTCATGACTCTTGTGTGGGATCCTCCAGTCCTAGCAGCTGTAATGTCCAGAGAAAGTGTGTGGGGAGGGGGGTACTGTTGGGTGAGAAAAGACTATCTCTTCACAGTGCAACTGTTCACTGTACGTCATGGCTTGTGTGTTGGATCCTTCAGTCCTAGCAGCTGTAGTGTCCAGAGAAAGTGTTTGGGGAGGGGGGCGGTGATCCTGACGTCCTGTCCCCTGTACCCCGGCAAGACTATCTCCCCACAGTGCAGGTGGACAGGCACTTTGTGCATCTGTACTTCATGACTCTTGTGTGGGGTCCTTCAGTCCTAGCAGCTGCAGTGTCCAGAGAAAGCATTTGGGGAGGGGGGGCTGGTTGGTTGGTTGGTTGGTTGGTTGGTTGGGTGGGTTTGTGGGTGAGAAAAGACTATCTCTTCACTATGAAGCAGTTTGGGAACTTTGTACATCTGTACTTCATGACTCTTGTGTGGGGTCCTTCAGTCCTAGCAGCTGTAATGTCCAGAGAAAGTGTTTGGGGAGGGGGGCAGTTATCCTGACGTCCTGTCCCCTGTACCCCGGCAGGACCATCTCCCCACAGTGCAGGTGGACAGGGACTTTGTGCATCTGGATGGCACGCAGGTTCATCCTCTTCAAAATGTCCTTTGGCACTCGCTGAAAGGCAAAAAACGATGGAAATGAACAAATGGGGCCCGCATGCCCTTTTCCATAGAGTGTAATCGGCCATTTCAACTCTACGTAGAGCATAGACAGACCGCTCTAATTCAACGTAGAGCGTAATTGGCGCATTTTGCTGAGTGTATTTGCCATTTTAATTCTACGTAATGCGTTGTAGCCACTTGGAATTTATTGTAAGGCCACACCAAGTAAATTTTATGGATGACGTCCTTTGGAGACCCTATATCTAATGCGAGAGGGCGAAAAAAAAAACAAGAAGGGCCCTAAAAAACAAGATGCCTAGATTAGAAATATACTATGAGATGACAAATGTTAGGACACACAGATTAACAAGCAATAAGTCTTTTATTCATCATCAAAACAGCAATAAATCAGGTGGAACAGCAGTTGTCGTCCTGTCCTGTTTCTTTCACATTTTTGCAGGCCTGCAGAAACAAAGCATGTACTCTTTACCCATTTCGCGATACGGGTTTCAAGTCAATCTAACAATTTGCGGCACTGTCGTGACTCTTTGGTCATAGTTACAGGAAGCGGAATTTCTTGTTTTTTTTTCTAGGAACAGGCCAAAATCAATGCGCGCGAGGACGTCATCCATAAAATTTACTTGGTGTGGCCTAAAGCGTAATTGAGAAGTTTCCGAATTCAGCGTAGAGTGTAATATGCAGAAGGCTGATAAAAAAACAATACGGCAACCCTGCATGTATGTTTCCTTTAAAAATATCCATCATAAATAAGCATGAAAGTAAAAAAACAGAAGACTACCTTGTCACGTGACAAGAGAACTCTACGACAAGATCTTAACGGGGTTGAAGAAGAGACAGAGTGCGTATCGAAAGCTCCCCAGTGTAGCTGAACTTTAGTTGTGTGTTTTGGTATAAATATTTGTCAAAAAGAAGACTATTTTACCTGTGTCCTTGGGCCAACATTGCTTGGCTCCATGAGTGCAGGTACTCCTGCCACACTCCCCACACGAGAGGAGTACACATGGTCCCCGAGGACACTGCACAGCTTGGTGGTCAGATGGACTTGCAGTTGGTCAACAAACACTAGAAAGTACACAGTAACAAGGCCAGAAATGATGAAATGTTCAAAAGAAAGACATAATTTTGTATATCATGTAACAATGCTTGATGAAAATTTAGCAGTCAATACTCAGAAAGCAAATGCATTTCACAGTAGTTATAATACTTTCATGGTGTTTTAAGTTGGCAGTTGAAACAATTCTGTAGTACAGCACAAAAGTTTTAGTTTCAATCTGTATTTACACTAGATGAAAAGGAACTACACCAGAAATTGCATAAGGAAAGATGGAGCATCATAATACAAACTGTTTCACAGAAAGACATGCCTTCAAGTACCAGCGTTATCAACCAAGGATTGAGGTGTTCAAAACTCATTCTTTCCTAGAACTATCGCAGAGTGGATCTCACTGTCACCAAGTACAGTAGGGGCATTGTCATTAGATAGCTTTAAAAAATGTTTAGAGTTAGATGTTCAAGGGTTAGGTGTAACATGTCGTTCGGTGTGATGTAGCCAGCTGCCGCCGCGCCGCATGCCTGCGAAGCTGGTGTGTTATGCCGAAGGGCGGTTATACCGGCTATACAGATACAGATATATATCTGTCGTACTTTGCCTGGGCTCCAGCAGCACCAGTGCGTATCCCTGGCCCTCACTCAGGACCTTGTATCTCGTCAGGCAGTTCCGAGCCTCCTTCCTCCTCACTGCAGCTTGAGTTGGGTTTAACACCGGAACAGTCTGAAAGTACAGAACAACAGAAACAACATAGTACCATATACACTGTAGTAATGTTTAATTTTTCAAACACATCTGAATCTGGACATGGCAGCATATATCCTTGTACGTATATACTAATCCTCGCAAATATTAGAAATGTCTACCTCAAGTACTAGTATGCTATAACAGTAAAAAAACTCCTGTAATGAACTATTCTGAGAGCATTATTGCAACATTGTAAATTTGCAATCAACATACATGTAGTAGGTCATCTAAACTGGTTCTTTCTTAACAGCTCTCTGAACCTATAAATGGCATGAGCAGTGCAAGTAATAAATTTGAAGGGTTGATATGCAAATAAATTGCTTTTTTTTCTCTAATCTCTACTCATGCATTTTGCAGAATGACAAACTTACCATTGTGTGCTCTCCAATCTTCTGCTGGGCAAGGTGGCACTTGATTTCCCCTATTAGTGAAATAAAGTATTATTACTTCATCAAAATCATAACATCTGAAAATTATACATTGGTCTGACATTAGTCAACCCTTTCCCAACAAGTAAAAGCTTACTTCAACCTACTGATCTACTTGTCAAGGTTGGGGAATACTAAATGTACATATACTAGTAGTCTATAGCTTATAACACAGGAAACAAATGAAAAAAAAAAAAAAAACAATACACGAGACACAAACAATACATGTGAAAAGTAGACATGAACAAATCATGAAAACATAACATTACCTTCAGGTGAGTCAAGTGTCCCAATAACTACACCCCTGTAAAGTAAGAAATACAAACAGCTGTTATTACAAACATTATATCGATGCCTGATATGTGTCATCAACATTTTAAAAACTGAAAAGAGTGTTGAATTCTACATTTTGTGGCCTTGTCTATGGCAAAGTCAATTACCCCTCACAGTTGTAGCCTCCATAGCATGCCAAAAACTGGGGGTTTGGGGGTCTTCATGGTCTTTGGGAGCTTTTATGTGCTATTTTCTGATTGAATATGGACAACATAGCCGGCCTGATGAACTGGGCTAATCAGAAAACAGCCGAAGACCACCAAACCCCCAGTTCTATAAGCCTGCTACGGAGGCTATCACAGTTGAGTTGCAGCTTATGACCGATAGGAAAAAATGAGTTGTCATATCAACAACAGTAATCATAAACTAGCATGGCTATGTTAAAATTTTTAACCCCCTACCAGTATTTCCTATAGAACTTGTTGCGTTGTGTGGCAGCTTTTGTAACGTTGATGACCTTTGCCCTTGCTTCAGGTGTCCTGGCCAGCAGTACAATCCCAGATAAGTGCCTGGTAGTGTTACAAAACAATGTGAATTCTAGGGGATTCATTCCTCAGCTAACCGACATCTTGCACACGCAGTCGTCCCTCAGTAAGAAAGTGTTACAAAACAATGTTAAGAAAACTTCATGGTCCATTTGACAGTCACATCAGCATAGCAAGATCAACTAACAAGTACTAGTAACAACTTACTGCACTGGACAGCTTCCTCGTTTCTAATCACAAGTTAATTGCCATTAGTTTCTAGAAGCCCAGAAGAGACCAACTGAACAAGAAAGTTTTGGACAGTCCTTCATGCAATCCTCAGACAGTTTCCCAAATTCCCTCATGAGGACAACTCCTGATCCCTGGCTTTTCCTGGGTCTAACCTTTCAACCTCCTGTCATTCTGTCTGTCAGTCTTTCCTCAACCCAAGTACTATCAACCTGCACCCACTCACTCAAACTCAAAACAAGCCACCCAAAAAAGTGTACTCGGTACACTCTCACTCACTCACTCACTCACTCACTCACTCACTCATGATCACTCACTCACTCTCTCACTCACTCACTAGCACACACACACACACACTCACTCACTCACTCACTCACTCACACACACACACACTCACTCACTCACTCACTCACTCACTCACACATACTCAATCACTCACTCTCTCCCAATAGTCAGATGTTGGGGCAGCATAGCGTTTGGCAAAGTTTTTCCACAGCCGACGATCTTCTGCCAGTCTGGCTATCTGGTTACTACTTCTATATCCAAAAAGTTAATAAAAACAAGCCCGTGTATCTCACCAGTCTAAGGGTTTGACAATGGACAGGTCTGGTGCCTCCAGAGCAGTGCTCAGTTCAGGGAGGAGACTGTTCAGACTCAGCTGATCTGGAGTTTGCCCTGAAGTGACACAGTGACAAGGTAAGGGAAAATATAACTTCCATTTATCCCACAGTCTGCTGTAATAAAAAATTGCATCTGTCTTGGTAACACCCATTAACACGTTATATATGTAATTTATACAAAATGTCAAAATGTGCATTATACTCAGGCTGAAGTGTGACATAAAATGTACAACCTTTTTAATGTATTGATTGTAAATACCAATGTCATTCAGGCAACACTATAATTCTATATATACTGTATGCCTGCAATGTTGGTATAATAATAAAGAAATGAATTGAAGACAATTGTAGAGGCAAAGCATCATCTACACTATATACAGACATTACAGAGGCATATTAAATTGACCATTGCCACACTTACCTTGTACAGGTAACCCGGCTAGCTTGTTGATTGCTACAATTTGACCTGAAAATATGCTAATAATTAATATTTCTAACAAACATTCATATTAATAATACTGACATATCTTAATATTTCAGTAAATATGCAAGGAAAGATTGGCATAAGGAGTTATGTCCTAGGTAGAAATATGTAAAACATCTTTTTTCAAGTATCCGTGATATCAAGGAGGTTTAATATCCTTGGAGATATCAATATAATTTACCATCATCGTATACAATGTCTTTCTTCTGAATCCTTGCCAAGAGTTGCTTCTTTGTAAGTTTGTCAATCCTCGGTAGTGTCCGACCACTCAAGATGTTCTTCTTTTCTGAGACTGGGTTGATTTTCGTAACGTCCGCATGGTCCTGTATTGTGTCCTCTGATTTCTCTTGTTCGATATTTTGAACGTCAAGTTCAGCACGGTCCATTTCTAAAGGTTTCTCCGGATCCAAAAACCAGGGCATGTTATCGTCGTCGCTGTCGGCGGAAAGCTGTCGCTTGCACACGGCGCTGCTAGCTGTGGCTACGTTCGCGACCGGGTTGGAGAAACTGTGGCGAACTGTGGTAGTTTTCGTCCTTCTAGTACTAGACACGTGAACTTCAGATGTCAAGCACTTGGGTCTTGGTCTGGTCGTCCTAGAGGGTAGTGGAAAATTATGATGGGTTTGTCCGAATTTAGAGGACAGCGAGCGGTGAATCCGGGCTAGAAACATCACGTCCACCTCCCGAAGAAGTCGCCGCGGTAACATCGCTGCTGGGGTGAGATTTTTTGGGCTAAAGGGGCAAAATTCGTGGAAAAATAGCACCAGTGACGCCTTCAGAGATGCATGGACAGCGACATGTTGGTTGGATTGGTACATGTAGAAAGGGGTAAGGCAGTTTTAGCTCAAGTCCCTAGAATATCACAAAACACCGAAATAGAAATACTATGACCAATAATAAAATAGTAACAACACTTTAACCATAAAAATATATCTATTTATCCATAAGTTGTGTCCTTTCATCTGGGTTTTAAAAGTACTTTATTAAGTGTCTATCCCTTTCTTGACATAGTGGCACATTCTGCTGACCCATGACCTGACAGGACGTAGTCACACGTGCGCAGCTGTTGGGAACTGTTCACAAGTCCAGGGTGAGGAAAACCTTTTATGTCGAACTCATGACCTTAACAGACTAGAAATATGTATCGGTTATTGCTCCAGTTTGTGAAAAACCTGTAGCCTCTACCAGGCTTCCGGAGGCGGCTGGAAACAGTAGAAATCGGCCAAAATATATAGAGAGATAACATACCAGGGGATCGGAGAGTTGGTCCGCTAGAGAAACTATACTCTAGCGGACCATCTCCCCTGGCATATCCTCTCTATGATTTCGGCCGGTTTCTACTCTTCCAGCCGCCCCCCGAAGCCTGGTAGAGGCTAAAAAACTTGTAGTGCTACTGAAAGAAATGCTCTAGCGGGAAAAAAAATGATGATTCTGGACTTCGGTGTGTTGTCGGGGAGGGGGGCACCCAGTGCCCAGTGTAGTGTAGTAAAACCGTGTAGTTTACATAAAATGATTAAGCAAGAAGCTTATACAACCATCTTGACTTGATCCAGGAGATTCAAAAGTCGACCTAACGTTAAATATGTGATCACGTATCATTGCAATAGTGAAGACACGGTCCATATATATATTATAAACATTTACTCATAGCCACTCCCATGTCATTATGTCAGAGATGACACTTGACATTTGAAATTATAGCTTGGTTTGACTCACAATAATCTGACTGTAGTGGACAAACAAGTTAGACTACGTTTCATGCAGAAGTGATTCCGTGGCGGATAAGCACTGAGATATCTCTGACAGAACACATGAGCGAACGAAGTGGGTAAATTTTTTTTCCATTGCCTAAAAAGAAGTCAAACCCAGTAAAACTATAGCTAGTACCATGTATGTTGTAGAATATAGTATAAAGGATGTAGGTACAGTCTCACATACCACTGTATTTTCTTTCTTATGTTGTTTGTAACTGCAATTAGCCCTCGGGCATGTATTTGCAATAAACTTTCATCATTATTCCATGATGACGTGGCGAGCTGTCTGTGTTGATAGATGGTTGTAATGCCCTGATATATATTAAAATGGCTTCTTTAATTAATCCTCTAGAATTTTCAAGCTAATATCTCTGTATCTGTATCTGTATCTGTATAGCCGGTATAACCGCCCTTTGGCGTAACACACCAGCTTCGCATGCATGCGGCGCGGCGGCAGCTAGCTATATCACACCAAACGACTTGTTACACTCAATCTTTGCACATTTGATTGCAGGAGTTGTTTAAAGCTTTCTAGTGATGATGCCCCAACTGTGCTTGGTGCCTATCTCATAGCATAGGTCCCTCAGAATCTTGTCACTAACTTGTAGCTCTTATCCTTCAACAGATCGCAAACCAACAACTCACAACAATAGGCCTAACCACACCATTATAAAGGAACGCACTAAACAACAAGGCCTAGGAGAATGGCGAAGAGCATGCGCAGCAAAAGGAAGAGGATGTTCCGTGCCCTGAAGAGGGAGAAGTACGCCAAGAAAGAGCTGGTGAAGCTGAAACAGCTGCTGGGTGTGGGGGATCAGGAGATGAAGGAGGCCGGCAGCACTGAGGCGGGAGGTCAGAGCGGGGCAACAGAGGGGAGCGATAAAACTACACAAGGGTCTGCAAGTACTGAGGACACCAGCATGGAGGTTGTTAGTGAAGGTAATGTGATAGTTATATTAGGGGCACACAGGAATAACTATATTAATGGGGAAGAAAAGATTATTTTTACAGCAGACCAAAAGCAGGGAGAAGCACTCCACAATGTCAGGAAAGTCTTTCATGTTTTATAATGTCTACTGTATCTGTTTAATTGAGTCAGTTTGAGATTCTATTGCAAAATGCAGCTACTTTTAAAATACACTACCATGAGCCTGCTATCATTGGTGCATGTACATGAATGATTAAGTCCACAGAAGTCAAATTTGTCTTGAACAAAGAAAGATGGAATCTGGATTTTATGTTTTACTTTTTTTTTTATAAATGACAATGAATCCATGCAGTTGTTCCACCTCAGGTACATTGCAATATAAACCCAATCATATCATTTTCTTACAGAAACCGGCAAGATGGATGTTGACCGGAAGACGTCCGGGAAGAAAAATATTTCCATGAAGGACCTTCGAGATGAACACGGCACCTACCCCGTCTGGGTCAGCGGCAGACAGATTAAGAAAGCCAAGGCCAGAAGACAAGGGAAGAAGGCAAAAAGAGCGGGGAAGGGGAGACGCACGGCCAAGGGGAAAGGGCTAGAGTGGTAGCCTGGACATCACTGGATCGAATTTGAACAAAAAGACAATTTTCCCAGTGACAAGACTGTTGATGATATTTTGTAGTAACTTCAGTATTTTCACACATATATATAAATATGTGAATAGAAATATGAAACAAGAATTGCAAGACAAAAGTTCTTGCGTCATCTGTTTAATTTTCCATCATTTCACTTTGCCAGAGCTAAACTATCAATTTTGATCAGTACCATACACATAAACCAGTAATTATAGTACTCCTATTATGGCATATAGATGGTTTGCGGGATACCCTCAATGCTAAAGAGAATATATCATAGGTTTTCCGGTGCCTATGCGTCTCCGCTTATAAGTGATGAAATTCCACCTTTCACAATTGACCATTTAGTGGATACGTCGATGAAGGTTAGACATCCAGGTAATACAATACGCCAAAAAGCAGTCTTGACTTGTCTGACTTTTGTGCCTCCTTTTTCGACTTCCAAAAATTTGTCTTCACTTTATTTGCATATCAATCAATAGTTTGTACTTATAAACCTGCATTTCCCCTCTGGTCTCTCAGTCACTGACGAAAGCTAGTGGATACTAGCTGAAACGTCTGACGTTTTCAAAATCATATCCAGTTGCTTGAGTAACTGCTTTTTGGCGCATTTAGTGGATGTGTTTCACATCTTCGCATGTACTATGCAATTCGAATACCAATTGTAACTTGGATTGACAAGCAAGCTGTCCTCATTTTCTGTCAAGAAATGTCATGACACGACACACGTCAGGTATTCGCAATGACACGTTGTTTCAGTAGCTTCAAACCAGTAGTACATGTACATGTAACACTTGCTTCAAGTATCATTTATTAATTAATTTGTATATGCTTCTAAACTGAACCAAAGCCTGCATGTAGGAAGTGTACAATCATTTAGAAGTAACTGGAAATAGATTTACTCACACAAAAGTTTTTTTTTTCTCTCTCAGTATCTTTCATTACATTCATTAGACAACCTAGATCACATAACAGGGTACCTCACACACAGAAAGGCCTCCAAATGGTCGGTTCAGTCTTAGGCACACTTTAAACATTTACATGTACAATTCCACCTCGGGACCCACAATTCGTCTGGAATTTCCGAGCTGCCGCTTCTTTCAAGTATTATTACTATCATTTCACCGCAATTATAGCAATGCTTCTTTTCAGCAGTCAGATTGGAAGAACATTTACTTTAGTAACATCACATACAAAGGAGAAAATGCAACAGTTCCTTTTAGAAAGGAGAAAAACTACCTATGTCTTACCCTTTTCGTAATAATTTTCTGTCAGACTCAGACAATACAGCCATCATTTCTTAGTCTTTAGAAAGATATTTAGCATTACACCCCAACTTGTCGGCAAAAGTTTGCCTTTTTGTCCGTTCTACTGTGAAAATGAGTACAAAGCAAGAAGCCTATTTGAGAAGTCACGTGACCACCAGAAATGCAAAATTATTCCTTGTTTCCTTACACAGCACAGGAATAACTGTAGGCCTCTCTCAGAGACTTTCCAAATAAAGTCAAACTGGTACAACTTTCAGTAGTCTTCACAGTAAACCAGTCTAGTCCAATCTAACAACTACAGAAGACATTTCAAACATAAGGAACATCGAATAAACAGTAAATTACATGTATGTACAATGCTGGATTTCCAGTGCAAATACTAATTCTGATACCATTTATGAAATTCATGACATTAATTCATAGTGAATGCATAATGTTGGACATTTGGTACAAATTATTCATATTATCAGTAATCACCAATTTTGAAGAAACTGATTTGGTTTTTATGCCCCATGGGCTGTCAATTCACACCAAAGTTGTAGTAACTACAGCAACCATCAGCAGGGAGAAAGACAAAAGACCCAAACTACACAATGAAATCAAAAACATTACTGTGTTTGACTTGCCCTATCCTTAAATGGATACCACACATAATTTTCTGCAAATATGGGTGAATAACCAGCATACAAGAAGTCCTCTGCAACAAGTCTTATAACACACATTTTTTTAGTCATCGACACATTGAATCCTGTATATCAGACAAATAAATTCAGATATTGGAAGGTAGAACATTCTTTGGTAGTTTTGTTGACAGGATTACTTTTGTTAAGCGTCTTAGCGTGAACAGAATATTTTGCAAGAAAGTTGGATCAAGTACTAGATAACACAGTACCAATACAGAGCAGAGCACTGGTCTATGAGTTTGGCCAAAGTCTATGGTACACAACAAGCAACATTGTTGAGAATTGCCCTATATTTAACACAGCCCCAACATTTTAAGCCCTTGCCACCAGAGCTTAAGTCTTTTGGCAACACCTAAGAAGAGCTTGTTTCAGTATGCCAGGGTCATACACATCTTTACTGGAGTAGATGTAAATATAGTTTGATGCAAGTCAAGTCATTATATTGAATGGAAACAAATCCCACCGTGCAAAACGATCCACAATTTTCCAATTATAATCAATTAGTAGTGTATCTATATTTATATACATATATTTGATATATGCAATAAAATTAAACTTTGAGGAAAATGATTTGAAAAGTATACAGATAAAATAGGCAAAGTACAAACAATACAATGTCACATCTTTAGAATGTCTAACATATTTCCACACAGCTAAATATCTGTTACAAATAGAACTCCCTGTATGCTAGACTGGCTTGATCATGTAATTATAATGTTGCTTATAATCTTCTTCCTTAGGACACAATTCAAACATAAGTTGTAGTGTCTGTTCAGGTTTATGTGGCTGATCACTGTAACACTCATTTGATGAGCACCTCAACACAAATACATATACCAGGGCTCAAAATACCACCACATTAGTGCAGGTAAAATTGGAGCTGTGCAGGAATTTCTGATGTCTACCTGCACTGTTCCATGTACTGGGTATATGCAGGCTAGTGCAGGTGAAATTGGAGCTGTGCAGGTATTTCTGATGATTACCTGCACCTAGCCTGCACTGGTCCATGTACTGGGTATATGCAGGTTTGCGCAGGTAAAATTGGAGCTGTGCAGGTATTTCTGATGTCTACCTGCACCAGGGTAAGAGTAAGGGTTCCTGGTGCTAAAGGCAAGAAGAAAACGTAATTTGTCTGGCCAGTTATGGCAGGTGGGCAGAAAAAGGATGTAGTATTTTGAACCCTGGCAATGTTACAGGCTATGCTTGGGTTAGATGTATCTGGGTTGGCAACAGACATCATGTAAAGAATAAACTTTTCTTCCAACAAGGTACAGAAATGGACATACCACAGTTTTCGGTCTTCAATAAAATGACTGTCACTACTTTCTGGCACCCGTGACTCACTCATTGAGTTTTGTGTACACTGGATCACATGACAAAAGTAGTGGGTCATTCTATATGAAGAAGGGTTTGGAAAATAGCTAAAATCTGTTACCAGTAAGTTAGTCCCTTTCTCTAAAAACAAGCACTAAACACTTTCATATGCTTGTGCTGAAAGTTGACATTAACATTACTAACTGCCACTTTGGCCTCATAAAGGTTATAGCATTACCTTTATGAAGTTCATGTGTGTTGGTAGAATTAGAAAAGTTAAGTCTTTCCACGATGATAATGTTAGATGAGTAGGCTGCCTGGGGTACATATTTCCCGTGTGCCCCCTGGTTGCTCCCAGGCGTACTACACTTAGTGCTGGGTACCTAAACCCACATTTAGGTTCAGGTCTGGAACAAGTTCAGATGTTTAGGTTCAGTTCCAGACTCGTAAGTCTAGACCTAAACCCATGGCGTTTATAAAATTGCATGTTGTCAACCTTCAATTGCATGTTGTCAATGTTGTATTGGCAAAACTTTGGCCACATGACATGGAGGCCAACACTTGACAACGCCCGATGGCAATGCTTTCTTCATTTTCCAGCACAGATTTTGCAATCTATGGAAGGTTTTAGGTGGTTTGGAAAGAAAAAGGTGTATGTGACATGTTTCTTTCTTGTAATAAGTCCGGAACGGTTCTTGACTTTTAGGTTTTTTTGGACTTGAACCGAAATATTTTTACAAGTCAGGAACCGGTTCCAGAGAACTGGTACACAGCACTATCCCCAATGGACTGTAATTCAGCACCAAGGACAGTAACATCTCTGCAGTAAATCTATTCTTGTTTAAAACTCTTGCAGTTCTTGGAGTGACTTTTTTGTTTCCAGCAAGTGGGCTGTGACAGTGAGTTTGGGTCCCCTGCTGAGTTCGATGCCTGCGGGGTGTGTAACGGTGACATGTTTTTCTTGAAATAAGTCCGGAAGTGAGTTTTTTTTTTACTTAAACCTGAACACAGCACTATCTACACTGGAATGCCGATGGAAGCCAGGACGCGTTTCTCCGAGTCGGTGAGGTGTTGTAGGAAGGCAGAGTGACAGGGCTGCTGTGCCAGCTGCTGAAGGTACTCCGTCAAATAAGCCTGGGGAAGAACAGGGGGGAAACAATTCTTAAGTAGAAGAACAAGAAATAGTCATTCCTTCAAGCACCAGAGTTATCAACCAAGGATTGAGGTGTTCAAAAACTCATTCTTTCCTAGAACTATCGCTTAGTGGAACTCGCTGTCACTGAGTACAGTTGGGGCATTGTCATTGGATAGCTTTGTACAATGTTTAGAGTTACATGTTCAAGGGTTAGGTGTAACAAGTCGTTCGTTCAGTGTAATGTACAAAAGTAGGACTGACCTGAAGGTCAACTGAGTTCAGGGGGTCATTGGCAGCATCTGGGTCATCCTCTTCTTCATCATCAAAGTCATCATAACCTGTTGGTATGGAAACAGCATCAATCATCATCAGAATTAATGCTGTAACCACTAAAAAAACTCAGTACATACGTACAGTGCCGATTCATAAATTCCGCAAAAAGCCAGCATGTGCCAGCTTGTTGTATACGTCGCTATATACTGCCACAAATTCACAATACCTTAGCTTTGTAGTCCTGTGATTTAGTAGAGTTTTCATTTTTGGCCGGAATTGTTATTTATATTCGCCCGTGCGAACTAGTTTGGGGGTCTTCAGAGGATGTCCTCCATAAAATTTAGTCGGTGTGGCCTTACCGTAAATTCCGGCTCCCCCGACGTCTAGCAGCTGGGAGAGCGTCTGGCCCATGGCCTCCTCGTCACCCGCATCATCATCATCATCATCATCCCAACCTTCCTCCTGGAACAACATGCAGATATTTCACTAGTCATTGTTGAGAGTTCTTGCAGTTAGATTGTAATGAACTGGTCGCACACTGGACTTTTGAGGAGCTTCATACTTTATTGTGTTGCCTCCAGGACTCCTAACACCAGAGTGAGGTTACTGGGTCGGACTGCTCTACTTCTAAGATATGGGGAATTTTGTGTGATAGTGGACAAATGGTTCACAGTGGGTTCACAACAGTCATCATACTAAAGGCAGTGTGGCATCGAATGGCCTGGTAGCTAGGCAAGCAGACACGAGATCGAGAAGTCATTCTTATGTTTTGTCAGTATATTTCACTTGAAAAAGATCATTTTGAAAAAAAAACTTGAAAAAGATTCATTCATTCATTATACATCACAAACTGATTACACTAACCTCATCCAGGTCCTCCCCCCCAGCAGAAGCCTGTCTGGACATGTTGTTCTCAATCTGACTGGACAGCTCGTTAATCAGCAGCTTGTACAGCTTCACCAGGACTGGAACCATGGTCCACTGCTCCGGCTCTGGGCAGCCAGACAAAATTAAACAATCATGAAAGTTCATCTGTGTTGGTAGGTACATGTTTAGAGCTAAAACTTTAGATCCAGCACAAAAAGTTCTCTCACTTAGACATCAAACTTCAAAGAACCCATGTGACAAGCTTCACTGGGTCAGTCTACTGAGGAAGACCAGAGTGACTGGTGGAAAGCTCTAGGTGAGAGAACTTTCTGAGTTGGATCTTAAGTCTTAACTCTAACCAGACAAAATTAAACATAATATATGGAACTTCTAACTGTCAAGGATGGCCTCATGGGTCTTGTGGGTCAGAACTTTTGACTTGTCAGGATAAACATACATTACTGTTATAAATGTCATAAGTTGATTTATTTCTTTGTTTCTTCAACCATGGAAGCCCGCTCAGTGATCAAACACTGCTTTGCAGTGGGGCCCTGGACATACTTGAATCACTTGCAACTTACAATTTCTAATTACTTATGAAGCTCTATCTATTTCAAGTGACCTCTGTTCTCATTGTGATCAATTGTCTAAATGCCATGTTATTCAAGCTCAGGGTTCTCCCCTCAGCATTCCCTGAAAACTGCCTGTAGGTGACAAGAATATCCCAGCGACATACATAAATTGAATTTGAAACTTACGGGACGCTGCCTTGGATCTGGTCCTGATTCCCTCGTGGTTGAAAATCTGGTCGCCCTTGACCGTCACGTCTTGTAACCTCTTATCGTTGGTGCTGATCCCGTGACTCAGCAGTTTGGACAAGGCTACAGAACTGGGAACAACAGAGAGGACAGTGATATGCCAATCTCAGTATGCTAAAGGGCAAGTATATTGTCATGACAACAACAACAGTTTTATCTGCAAACTCATGCCCAAAGCTAATTCCAAGGTAACACGCAGAATGTAAAAAATATCTAAACTACTGGTATATATATCTATCTGGTGTTTATAAGTACATTACTGAGGGGCATTGAAATTATTGAGGGGTATTGACCTACCACCTTTTCGAATGATTATGCTGACTGGAAAACTTTTGCTCTTGATTTTAGCTTGTGTAGAAAATGTGTTTTTAATGTTTTGGAGTCAATTTCTGTAATATCACTTCATCAATTCCGCCTTCGCAACTGTTGTGATAAAGTTGATGTCATAATAAACCAGTCATACATGTAGTGTTACATTGTGTTCCCAAAAATGAATTTTGAGCTCTGTCTAATTTTTAGCAGCTAGAAAAAAATTATCTCATTCTCCCACCTCCTGAACAACGTGACCACTAACTGGACTCACCTTACTTTCCCTTCGTACGCTCCGTAGAACAGGTGCTGTTTCTCACACCACTCTGCCATGACGAACTCCAGCGCAGGTTTGCCTGTGGGGCCGGGAACACTGCACAGGAACTCCAACAGCTCCTCCATACGGGTGTGCATCAGGTGGGCAAACACCATCACTAGGGACTGCAGTTACACACAGGGACAAGCATAGCTTCAGTTAGTGTTGATCACATCAAGCCTACTGGGTCAGTCTACTGAAGAAGACCAGAGTGACTGGTCGAAAGCTCTAGATGAGAGAATTTTTTGTGTTGGACCAAAAGTTTTAACTCTAAACAAGCTTCAGTTACAGTTAAATCTGTACAAAAACTGACAGATCCTCCATACGAGTGTGGACAAACACCATTACTAAGGACTGCCGTTACACACAGAGTTGAACATAGCATAGAGTTACATTGATGAAGGTTAGACATCCAGGTAATTGATACCGTTCAAACTCTAGACTCTAGTATCTGTATCTGTATAGCTAGTATAACCACCCTTCGGCATAACACACCAGCTAGTGACATCCAGTACTTTTCTTTAGCATCACTACATTGAACTGCAGAGATAAATGTAGTCAACACTTTGAAGTGCTACCAGTTCATTCTACATAAGGACCACCTGGCCAATGTAGCCACTTCTAAGCTAGGAACAACTTGTACTACATTCTGACTCATCAGAGGTTTTAAAGTCAACAATGCTGTAAACTGCTGTACCTGAATGACACTGAGCGTCTCAGCCTGCTGCAGTTTACTGAGCACGGCTCTCAGCAGCATGTCCAGACTGTCCCCCAGCCCCTCCCCGGCCTTCTTAAACAGCGCCGTCAGCAGCTTCCCCACGAACGAGGCGCAGAACTCGGACGTGCGTGGGTCCAGCAGATGCAGGGCCACCTGGATGGATGTATTCACATAATATTTAATTTATTGAGTATTGGGCAAAAAGCACAGGTTGCGTATATAAGGGGGCCCGCAAGCCCTTTACCGTAGAGCGTAATCTGCCGTTTTAATTCTACGTAGAGCGTAGACGGACCACTCTAATATTTTTGCGTAGAGCGTATTCGGCGTTTTAATTCTACGTAATGCGTTGTAGCCACTTGGAATTTATCGCAAAGCGTAATCGAGAGGTTTCCGAATTCAGTGTAGAGCGTTGTCGGGACCCCCCCTTGCAGGCCCTCATATAACACCTTAAACTCAAAAACATAAAACGAGTGTAAAACACATTGACAAAATACATGCATAATTACAAGGTGGATAAAACCAAGGTAAATACAAACAAGACAAGTTGGTGATCTATCAATTACGAGAATCAACCTGTACAGTATAGTAAGTTTTGAACTACATCAAAAACATTACAGTTTTGTAGGTGTGAGAGTGATGTGGACCCTCGTCATAGTAGTAAGGAACATAGGGTAAGTGACCTGGATGACGTAGTGTATGCCGTTGTTGCCAGCGTCGTCGTGCCACACGATTATCTGTTCGCAGGCGACAGAGACATACGCCCGTATACACTCGCCTCCGCTCTGAAACACAAGATATTGTTTTTGTACATAAAGAAAAATGAGAAACCTAGATTGACAGTCCATCTGTGCAGGACTGAGTAAGTGTAACTGTAGGTTAAGGAAAAGGGAACCATAGATATACCAGCAAACTTCTTTGTGCGGTTACCTTGAATTATACATGTATATTCATTCATGTTAATACCTTATGTCATTTCAATATCTAACAAATCATTGATAGGAATGTTTCTCTCCTCACATGATTGTGAAATAAGATGGCATCTTGGGTTTAAATAATAGGTAAAGAGTTTTTAAAACAGATAAATTTAATTCATGACTTCTTACAGAAAAAAACACTGTACAAAGACTCTTAAGATTAAGAGTAAGGCTTTGTATAGTATTTCAGATTAGAATTTGCTAACAGAAGAACTATGGCCTTACCTGTAGTGCTGAGTTGTCGTCTGTTCTAAGTGTTGCCTGTGCACACGCTGGGAAGGCCTGGGAGATGAGGACATCAGACAGGGGCGTGGCACTGCTCCGAACCACTCCACACAGGATGTCCATGGAGATCTACACAACAAGACAGAGGAACTGTACAAACCTCTGGGTTTTTCCAGACATTATTACCAGACTTAGACTGCTGCAATGGCCAAGTGGGTAGAGTGCCCGCCTTGCATTCAGTAGGTCGTGAGTTTGATCCCCGGCCGACTCATACCGAAGACTTTAAAAAAGGTACATACTGCTTTCTCTGCTTAGTACTCAACATTTGTGAAAGAATATGGGAGTTAAACACACACCACTACCAGCAGCTGCTGTAGTGATTGAACATTTGTGTGGCCCAAGGGCTACTGAGCCAGAGATGGGCACTGCCCTCTACACCACCTGGTGTGGGAAGGACTTTAAACTTCATGGCTCGAAATTCATTTTTGAGAATAGGTGCACTGGTGCACCCAAGCACTTTTAAACCATCCCACACTGTCTAACGACAAATGCATCTTAACTCTTTGATATGAGCAAGCTTTGACTAAAACTTGTTAGGAAAAGGAACAGTCTTCTAGTTCCAGGTTCCTGGTAACAATGAACTTTGGGATAACTAGTTGGTAGGTCGGCTAATTCTGGTACTTACAGAACAGAGCCCGTGTGGCACTTTGTCTGCTGGGGCCTGCATGATACTGATGAGGGTAGGGAGTAACCTCTGCTGAAGGGGCTGGAAAAACAAACAAACAAACAAACAATTTAGGACAATTCCATTTGAGAAGTCCACAGGTGGATTTGGTCTAGCCTCTACCAGGCTTCGGGAAGCAGCTGGAAAGAGTAGAAATAGAGAGATATCATGCCAGGGGAGTTGGTCTACTAGCGAGTACAGTATGTTATCTGTCTATTTGGCCAATTTCTACTCTTTCCAGCCGCCACCCAAAGCCTGGTAGAGGCTAGATTTGGTCAGGAAAATTTTAAAATGGAAACATACAGGAATGGAAAAGAACGTGAACTGTACACAAAAAGATTGAGCCTTTCAGGAACTAACCTGCTGACATGTTGGAATACTTGCTAATTCTTTGAAGATGTCTTCTGTCAGAGATGCTATAAGAGGGTCTGTAAAGAACATGGCATGACATAATTGTAAACTTTGTAGACTTTGCCAATAATGTTGAAGATGTAGCTATAAACTTGAAAAAATGTCTTCCTGGTTCAAAAGGTTTCATATTTTCAAATAGAAAACTAGAAAAGTATCATTTGCAAAGCAAATGCATAATGTTTACCTTTGCATATGGTCTGCTCTGTTAGTTCTTAGTATCTTACTCAAACACATTCACATATATGGTGACAGGAGTCTAAATCCCTCCTGCTATAAAATTGCAACATTATGTTACCCAACACCAGTTACCATGGTGAGAGTCTGGTTAAATCAGGTCAGAGGTCACTGGAGAAGAAGATGAGGAAACGTAGCAAAAACAATGCATTTTCCTTCGGTAAACATAATAATAAAGTGAACTTCGTTTTGACAAAGCAAGAAATGAGAACAGACTTACCGTGGTTATACTTGAGGAACACAGCTATGGACAGGGGGATGATTTTGGACTCGTACGAGGCAGTAAAACTATGGTCGATGGTTAACACTATCCTGAGGGTTTCTAACACCAGGGCCAGAACCTGGGGTGAAGAGACAAAACAAATTCTTAGTTTCATTGTAACAAATGTTTAAGCTGGCATAACACAGCAGGAAAATAACATAGACTCTCTCTCTCTTTCTTTGGTTTAATGTCTGTTGTTCCCTGTATTCTGAGGGTTAGACGTGCTTGCACACTGATGCTGGGGCTTGATGGTGGCTTGCCATTTGCCTCTGTCCTGTGGTTCTTGGGCACAGCAAATATCAATACCCTTGTGGGTTAGAGTCTCAGCAACTTCACCGGCCAGCCACGCGGTGTCCCAACATTAGGTGATGCAATCCATAATTTGGATGCTCCTTTGGCATTGCAAAATATGTCCCTTGCAGGGGTCCAACCCCCCAAAAAGTCAAGGGTCGGCAGGTTTTTCTACGGTCGGACCGAAAACAGGAAACACTAGGGTCTACTCATTACAGACAGGTTTCAATGTAGACAAGTGATAAACAGAGAGGGGAGTTACCTCTGATGCATACTGTGTTGCTATACTGATGAGCCCTTCTGTGACATGTGGGAGGTACGGCACTAGCAGCTGGGTGTTTCCTGACTGCTTCAAGTGGTCACAATACCTAAACAACAACGGTAGAAAATATGAGGATGAGACAACAATGGTATACAGATCTCTAGTGTTAAGTTGTTGACACTCAGAAACATCACTCCAAGGAATATACCGGGTGCAATATACCGGATCAAACTTGTGTGACTGTGTGAAAAATCTTTCAGATAACGAAAAAACACCAACATGTCAAGCATACATGTAACAGTAGAAAAGGTTCAGAAGAGCAGTAGAATAATGCAAGGTTACAGTGAAACTTAATTGTGAAACTTTCAGTGGTTTTGTTTCTGGGTTTTTACTGTGACCTGTCCACCATAAATTCATGATATGCACATGCCTCTCTAATATGACTACCATACTACAGAATTGTTTTACTGGGAATTTAAAACTGCGAAATAAAGCCACCACAAAAGCAGTTTACATTACTTCAAAGGATATCTCACCCAAAGATTGCCCGTACGGCTGATATTCTGACTGAGGGTGACTGGTTCGGCTGCAGTCCGTTCACTGTCGCTTCTAAAAACCTCTGTACAAGTTCAGGAGACATTGCTAAGGTGAACCTGCTGGCAGCCCACAGAGCTCTTCCCAGCAGGAATGGAGAAACTACAGAGAAAAGGGAAAAACGGTCATAAATCTCACATTACTATGGTGAGGTGTTCAAGAATTCATTCTTTCCTAGAACTATCACAGAGTGGAACTCGCTGTCACCTAGTACAGTAGGGACATTGTCATTAGATAGCTTTAAACAATGTCTAGAGTTAGATGTTCAAGGGTTAAGTGTAACAAGTCGTTCGGTGTAATGTAGCCAGCTGCCGCCACCCCACGTGCCTGCGAAGCTGGTGTTACGCCAAAGGGCAGTTACTAGTATACCGGCTATACAGATACAGATATTAGTAATACAATGTAGTTAATAATAACTATTTCAAAACTGAACAAAATGTTTAACAGTTGTCAATCTTTAAATTGTCAAAAATCGTCCATGCAAATTTCCTTAACCCAAGCTGCCGACATTGTGAAAGGCACCCAGCAGAAGAGCAAGGAACTTCACCAAGGTTGTTTATATTGTATGAACAATATAAACAACCTTATGTGATGCATATTACAGTGTAGAAACAAGTGTACATGTACCTGGCATTGAGTAAAGAGACTCTTTTTACACAACCAAGTGTTTTATTCAGCCGACATTTCGGTGACTGTCTGTCACCTTCCTCAGGGCAATTCTGACTGGTTTACATTGCACTGCACCACTGGTGTCGTTGCTATAGTCTCTTTACTCAGTGTCTTACCAACCTGATGAAAATATTCAAGGATGTACCTGGCATGTTGAGATCAGCCAACACCACAGATGTCAGGAAGGCGTTCAGGTCAAACTGAATCTTTCCACTGCTGCACATGTCGATGATGAGACTCTTGATGGACCCCAGGGCCAGCATGCACGACTCGTGGAGCTTCCACCAGTGCGGGCTGCCCGCGTTCTTCGCCTGTTCAGCCTCCTGCAGGTGCTGTGTGACAGCCGCGGCGATCCCGGCGGCACTTTCTGTCTGGAACTCCGAGGACACAGCCTGAAACGTACAGTAGATAGCTTTAAACAATGTTTAGAGTTAGAGTTAGATGTTCGAGGGTTAGGTGTAACAAGTCGTTCGGTGCGATATAGCCAGCTGCCGTTGCACCGTGTACCAGCGAAGCTGGTGTGTTACTGAAGGGTGGTTATACCGGCTATAGAGATACAATACAGACAGAAACAGTGCGCCTGCAACAATGCCTACACCTTGCCTCCACTGGTCTATGTATTGAGTATATGTAAGTCATGTCAGAAAATTTGACAGTTTTTTTAATTGCTAAAATTTTCAGTAAGTTAATGAAAATATGGATACCACTCAACTGTCTGACTGATCTAGAAAAGGCTAAGTTGAAGACAAAATATAAGCCAATTTACCAATAACAGACAGCAAACAGATTTGCCACTAATGTAGCCTTTAGAGTAGCCTTACCAGCAGCAGATCCTGTGCAGAGATTCTGACAGAGTAGGAGAAAGTGTCGTCATCCTCATCTTCAACAAACTGGTCTGGGTTCTCTGTCCACACTTTGATCTGCAGGGGGAACTTTCCTTGTCAATGTGTGATAACCTTCTGTCCTGTCTAACATGCTATATTTGTTTATTTGAATTCACCAGTACAAATATACAAGTGGAAGGTAGGACAAAACAGGTGCATTGACACCTTTACAAGTTGCCCTCCCAAACACTACAATATAGAAACAGATTACAATATTGAATACAAAAGAAATTACAATATTGAACATTATCAACATGAAATACAAATTCCTAGAATACTATACATTAAACATGAAATACTGCACAATACAATGTCATACAATGTCTATAGTGTAATGGGTACAACTAAGGAATTGTTCATTTTCAGGTCACGTGTTTGAACTAATTTCTCTTTCTTGGTCATTTCCCCTTTTATTTTACCAATTTGAACACATTTTGTCTTTATGAATATCATACATCACATACAGTGTGATTACCACCCATAAAGCTTTTTTCAGTTTAAATAAAGATTCACAAAGATAAGCAAAGAATGCCAACAGACAAGAAGCTTATTACAGCTATGCTACAATGACAGAAAAGAAAACTAGACAAGTAACATTTGCAAAGCAAATGCATAATGTTTACCTTCGGATATGGTCTGCTTTGTTAATTTTTACTCAAACACATTCACATACATGTACTACTAGTATATGGTGACAGGAGTAGAGCAGACCATCAAATTGCAACATTATGTAACCCAACACCCGTCACCATGGTGACAGACATCAACAAACTTCGGTAAACATAACAACTCAGATCCCCACCTGTTCCTCGGTAATTTGCATGTAAGGTATGATGTAGTAGATGAGCTCTCTCATGCTCTTCTTCACCGTGCTACGGAACTTGGGAGTCTCGATCAAGCCGTGGATGAAGTCAAAGATGCTGAAGATCAGGTTCTCAAAACCCAGTACTTCACCTGGGGAGATCAGAGAGAGGTAACATGTTTATTTATTTGTTTGTTTGATTTGATTTATTGAAACTGTAACAAGACAATACACATGGGACACAGGCAGCTGTTGCTGGTGTTGTGTCCCACACATAGAGACAAATACAGGACAGGACATTACTCATTTTCACTTGAGTGAAGTGAGGAAAGTCGTGTTAAGTGCCTTTCCCAAGTGCACAAGATCGGTGGCATGTCAGGACTCGAACCAGGGACCTCTTGGTTCCGAGTCGAGCACTCCATCTTTACGCCACACGACCCCATCATAACCATTGTTTGAGCTTTTGTACATTTTGTTAATTCATGAAATGCTCAAATCGCCATGCTGGCCACTTTTCATTGAAGTCATGAGGGAAGAGGTCAAAATATAACAGGATAGTATACATCAGCAACTGCACTGAGCTACAGAACACAGTGCATCATCATCATCATCATCATCATGAACAGTTGGAAAGATCTTCATGGATGAGACATCAGTACTCACCATCTGAGTCTACAGGATCATCTGCATCCTCTGCATTGTTCACCTCGGTGCTCACATAGGTACGAACGGTTAAGAAATTATTCAATCCTTCAGGTGATTTCTTTGTTGTCTACATATAGCCAGAACTAGTACTTGAGGTAGTCTATTGTTACAATCTCTGTTCTTGTTACTGTATGATACCCATGTATGTTAACCACATGTTTGCTTTCCATGTCCTAACTAGCCTTCAGGCACAAAGTTGCCAGTAAACTTTCATCCAGTTATTAGTATCAGTAGACTGGAGAAACTTCCAACCATCACTTTGAAAATTTATTTTCAATACAACATAGCAGACAAAAGTCTGAATTGCGTTAGTATTTACACACCATTGAGCTCGTTTTATATTATAATACACAAACTGTGGGTATTTACAGTTTTAAAAGTAAATTCTTAATTTCTATATAAAACAAATTGGCATCTCTTAAAGATTAAAAGATGAATTACCTACTAAAAACTCGTAAAACCATTAGCCATCTAACCACAGCTCCTAAAACAGAAGACTTCAACAGCTTGTGTTGGATAACAACATACAGCCTCAAAAAGACTGCAAATACTATTGAAATAGCACCGACTTCTGACTCCATAGAAAGGTAAGTGTGGAGGTGCCCATACATTCACGATTTCACATCCATTTTCACCACATACAAATGTACTAGTATCTTGTTGACTTAAGAAATCAGACTGCTGCATTGTGTATCAGCATACAGAAGGATATAAAGAAGCACTCTGAGTGAAGATGGTCCACACAGCTGGCAGGATCTGTGCCATCCAACCCAGCATCTGCTTGGGGAAGTTCTTCACTAGTGCAGTCAGTGCCTGTAGGGGACATCAAACACACACATGTAAGTATGTGTAAACTCTAGGTAATATTCGTGAATAGTTTCATCAGGTTGGTAAGACACTGAGTAAAGAGACCCTTTCTACACAACCAAGTCTTTTATTCAGCAATGTGAACCAGTCAGAATTGACCTCAGGAAGGTGACAGACGGTCACCGAAACGTCGGCTGAATAAAAGAGTCCAGGTGATATTATCATACCTGCAGCCCAAATGTACCAATTTTACAACATCATTTTTGGAAAATTGCAGCTATTGCCAGGCACAAATTAAATACAGCTAAAACTTTATCTCCTTTATTACTTGTCTGTTTCCATAGCGCATTTTAATAAGTCATACATTGTATAACTATAATAATGTACATGTATGTATATGGCATATGTACATAATAATGGCAGCATGCGCAACTCGAAATCAAGAGGTCCAGGGTTTGAGTCCTGACATGCCACCAATCTTGTGCCCTTGGGAAAGACACTTTACATGACTTTCCCCACTAGACTCAAGTGAAAATGAGTATTGTCTGTCCTGTATTTGTTTCTATGTGCGGGGCACAACACCAGCAACAGCTGCCTCTGTTCCGCGTATATTGCACTGTTGCAATTCCAATAAATCAAATCAAATCAAATGTAATTTTTCATGGTACATGTACCTCCTGTGGACTTGTAACTTGATGAATCAAGTGTTTTCCTTACCTTGAGTACTTCCATTCTCAGCCCACTGTCAGAAGTGGGGCCGTCCGGTACACTCAGTGCCTGACCCAAAGCTTCAACAAACTGGTTTAGCACTGGAAACAGCAGCGTCTTGGCCGCCCCCTACATTAACATAGAACAAACATTGTGATCTTGTGTTAGCTATAGCAACGGGGGCTGACATCGTCTACCAGATACCTTTGACCCAGTGTTGACGTCACACTTCAAAGAAGCCACGTGACAAGCTTCACTGGGTCAGTCGACTGAGGAAGACCAGAGTGACTGGTCGAAAGCTCTAGGCGAGAGAATTTTTGTGTTGGACCAAAAGTTTTAACTTTAAACATATAGCAAATTCACATTGTTTCTTCTTTGTTTCTTCTTCTATTGAAATACAAATTATGTTTGCATCAGAAATTTACTGTGTCCTTGACCAGTTTTCATTATATCATTTTTTCTTACATCATGACTCCATATGTTCCTTTAAACACTATTGAAAGGACAACCCATAACATTCAATGACAAGCTATGAGTAAAATCAAGAGGTCCCAGGTTGGAGTACTGACATGCCACCAATCTTGTGCTCTTGGAAGAGGCACTTTACATAACTTTCCTCTTGTGAAAATAAGTATTGTCTGTCCTATATTTGTTCCTATGTGTGGGACACAACACCAGCAACAGCTGCCTGTGTCCCACATGTATTGTCTTGTTACAATTTCAATAAAAACCCAAAATAAAATAAAAAATCCCAGACCTTGTTGATCTCGTTGATGGTGTAGATAAGGTTGGCACAGGTAGTGAAGATCTCCACTGCACGCCCTCGGGTACGGATACTGTACACCTGTGAACAAAATCATACAAAATGACCACTCAATATTCCAGGGGTTGAAAGGCTTCTTCTGCACACCTGCATAGCTCCAATTTTACCTGTACTGACCTGCTTATGCAGGTGGCCTTTTGAGCCCTGTATTGGAGTACTAAGATTATAAGTGTAACAAAGTATTTACAAAGAACATTCATATAAAAACAGGCTCCTAAACAGTGTCGTTGGATATAATATGGGTATTGCCACCTTCATATAACATAATGACTGTAACTTGAAAGACTTGGCAGCTGTGAGAGACTGATTTGGTGCAATATATTGAGCTTTATAGCCTATTTCAGTCAATGGCATTGTCAATCCTTCAGTGGGTGTTGCTCACCATAATATACTACAGAAACAATAAGAAAACAAACCTCTGCTTGTGTGAAGATCTTGTACATCTCAGGTAAGATGACAGGCGCCACCTGAGGCATCTGTGCATCTGTCACCTCACGGGTGAACTCTGGGGGAACAGAAAGCAAAGAATCTTAACTGACAAAAATATATGATAAAGGTACAATAAATAGACCAATTATGCTGTTGCACCTGTTTTTTCGACTCTGGAGCCTTTTCTTTACACACATGACCCCATGGGGTCATAAGGTAATTTGGACCCCTGTGGTGTAATACTCAGCAAGCTGACTTGAAAATGTTGCCTTGCTTCCAAGTTGACTCCAAATCGACTCCAATATGACTTGGCCATCCTACTGAGCCCCTCAAGTCGAATAGGGGAAAACGCTACACTTAAGTGGTCTTTAGTTCTCTTTACAAAGGGAAATTGTGTCCTTAGTCAACTCAAAAAACCTGTGAGTAAAGTATGTGCATGTTTCCCTCCCTACCTGTTAGAACTCTCATGGCACCGTGGACAGCGTTGAAGTCGCCGCTGGTCAGGGCCTGCATCAGCTGACCGAACAGGTCGGGCCAGGCCTCAGGCCAGTCCCAGTGTGCGATGGCCGAGATGGCGTAGGCAACGCTGGACCGCACCTTACTGATGGACTCCTTAAGACCGATGGGCAGCAGCTGCCTGATGTGGTGCTTGGCCTGGAGTGAATAGGAACAATAACACTGTTAAAACATGGGGAAAGACATTGGGTACAAAGGCTTTTCATTTGACTGTAATATTAAAAGTCCTCCGGCAACAATTTCGGCAAGTAACTGGATTACCAGCAGCATCTTTGCATGTTAAACAGAAGTACACTGTGAGTGTACATGGCAGTATACACGTGAGCACTTTGCTTACAGTTACAGTGGTTAATAATAAACTTTATTGAACAAAAAGTATGGCAACTTCTGGTACATAAGCACAGTTCCATAAGGCTAATCTACCGAATAGAAGAGTAAGCAGTTCGGGATGAGAATGTATTTTCAGAAGTATAGCATTACATTTAGGAAAAATTGGACTTCAGATTCAGTTACTTTGCAGTACATCTGAGACTGACCCATGACTTGCACATTCTTCACTCTATATGGCATATCTTAAGGAAGTTTACTGTTTATCGTTACCTGCTCTGTAGTCTCAGGCGGGCGGAACTTCTCCGACTGTGCTGACCAGTGAGTCTCCACATACTGCTTTAGCACCACGGATGCCAGCTGGGGAAAAAAGTCACAAACATCTATTTGAAAAACAAGAGTACATGTCTATCAACTGTAGTGCATGCATGTGTAACAGTGAATTATGCTGTGACAGCATAACTTCATTCATTACTACATGTGCATGCAACACTAACAGACTCCTGCTAAGCTGCTACAATGTGAAACATAGCAAAGAACCTAAGATTTTGACTCTGAACTGAACCATGCGAAAATGAGCACCAAGAGACCAGTGATATATTAGGCAATAGACGTTAAACATGGACAACAACAACAAAGAACCAAATTACATTTGAACAGAAAACAACCAAACTGACAAAAAACATCTCTGTGTATAATAAAAAGATGACAGTGGTTGACTTCACATGTGAGTTGCTCTTCCCTTCCCTTGCCTCACCTGTCGTATGGCTAGTGCCCCTTGTGGATCAACTGTAAACTCCGCAAGGTGCACACCAAATTCTGTAACAAAAAACAAATATATGGTCCTCATTCATATCAAATTAGCAATATCTAAGCAGAACCTCCAAAGATATGTTAGTATTGTTACAGAATTGGATGTGGTTGTTTAGTTCAGTCAAAGATGATCATCAGCAAATTATGTGGCAAATAAAAGATATTGCGAAAGCTACATTTTTGTATCATTTTGTTTGTTTGACCAACAGTGGCAACAGCTCTATGCACTACCTGCAAATTATGACAGTTTCAAATACATCCGAGAATTTAATAGCTCGACTCCTGTAAACCACAGAACGATTTAAGTAGCGTGGAACATCAACCACAAACATTTGCAGTATGATAATTTTCATGACATAACTTGTATCTGCAGGTGGCTCTACCACTTCTACTGTTCCTTGTATCTTCAATTCTGCACATTATCAACATACCGTACTGGTGGGTCTAGAAGACAGTCCCCAACGATTTGAGTAGCGTGGAACATCAACCACAAACATTTGCAGTATGATAATTTTCATGACATAACTTGTATCTGCAGGTGGCTCTACCACTTCTACTGTTCCTTGTATCTTCAATTCGGCACATTATCAACATACCGTACTGGTGGGAAGACAGCCCCCAACGATTTAAGTAGCGTGGATCATCAACCACAAACATTTGCAGTATGATAAATTTTATGACATGACATAAGTTGTACCTGCAGGTGGCTTTGTCATGTCACTTACTGTAGCTTTGTTTCTTCAATTTCAGCACATTATCAACATACCGTACTGGTGAGTCTACAAGACAGCCCCCAACGATTTAAGTAGCGTGGAACATCAACCACAAACATTTGCAGTGCAATAATAATTCATAAGTATAAGTTGTAGCCGCAGGTACAGGTGGCTTTGTCATGTCACTTACTGTTTCTTCAATTTCAGCAAATTATCAACATGCCGTACTGGTGGGTCAAGAAGGCAGCCCCCGTCGCTGCCTTGCGTACCCGGCAGCAATTCTTACCAACCCCGATAGAAGCGCTCAAAATCAATTCCGTGATGTCATGTCATTTCCGCACACACACTCGCACCGCGCGCCAAACGTCTAGACCAGACGGCCCCCCTCCCTCATTTTCCGAAAGGGTGTCCCGTTTTCAACGGCGTTTCGCAGCTCGTATAAGGACATGTAGGCGTGAACGCACCTTCGGTGACCTCGAGAACCTTGATCTGCTCCTCGCCGGCGATTCTAACCTCGTGTTGCGGGGAGAGGATGGCCGTCAGACTCTCCAGAAGAGCTTCTTTCAGGGAGCGGCTCACGTCTGCTCCCTGCGCCGCCATCTTGGCCGTGGATTCAAGGAGTGAGCATGCGCCGGAAAAACGCGCGAAACTCAACTCACGTGATTGCCGGGTATTATTAAAAAGCACGGCGTTGTTGTTGAAAGACTTATATCATGATGTCAAAATTGTATCAGGATTTCTCTACTTGTGCAAAATAAAATCCTATCCAAACGGAAACTCTAAGTCAGAACCTTGATTTCCTATACTACAAAACTTATCTTCCTTTTGATTCTGATTGCACGGTTTTCGTAGCTAAACCCAAGGACATGTGTTCCAATGTCCTTGGTCAGATCAAGGAGGCTTAAAATCTAGATTTCAACCTCCTTGGTCAGATTTATAAAGCAACGCAAAACAACAGCGCTAGCGAGATCAGAGTCTGCAACAAATTCAATTTATTGGAAGTAAAGAGAAACAAAACAAAACAAACATACAAACATAATCAAAGATGGCTGCGCTGATGGTCGATAGTATGCTTAAGATATGGCTTTTTCTTGCAACAGAACGTTCTGTTTATACAGCACAGGAGATGTACTACGTATTTACATTTACAGATCTATAAGAAAATCGGTCCAACCATTCATACACGTACAATACAATGATGATATTACATACACGACGCAACAATATTAAGAAAAGTTCTCCAGGTTTTCAGTATGTTTTAGTTGTCTAGAAGTCGGAGGGCCGGAGCCTCATCTCTGCTCTAGCCAGAGGAACGTTATCTCCTGAGAAGCTGTACCAGTTGACGGACTGTGAGGGGCCGCCGTGGTACGCGCCGTTCAGATTACTCGTGTGGCAGTCATTGAACCACCAGGCTCCCTGAAACACAAAACACGGTAAAGATTCGCCTCCGTAGCAGGCTTATAGAACCGGGGGTTTGGTGGTCTTCGGCTGTTTCTGATTAGCCTCCGTAGCAGGCTTATAGAACTGGGGGATTGGTGGTCTTTGGCTGTTTTCTGATTAGCCCAGTTAAAAACGGGGTAATTCAACCAGGCCGGCTATGTTGTCTATATGCAATCAGAAAATAGAACAGAAAAGCTCCCAAAGACCCTGAAGACCCCCCCAACATGCCAAAACTCCCAGTTTTTGGCATGCTATTGAGGCTATATTCGATATTAAAAGGTAGCTCCGGCATTTTTTGGGGCGGAAGGGCGGTGAGTTGTGGGTCCACTGTGTCTAGAACACTAGCCACCAGGTATTAGAAGGCAGAGCCCATCCCTCTCCTTCCACTGCCTTTACCACCCCAGGCATATACGAAGTCAGGTGTACCAATTTTGCACCTAAATGGAGTGGGGAAAACCATATGAAGGGCTACTCTCCAAGCAGAGGTTGTGGGGGAATGATCGTTACATTTTTATATATGGCCGTTGGTGGCCGCGGACCTTCTCTGGCTAATGGATACTGCCTGGCCAATTTGATACTGTCTTTTTGCCACCGAAAGGGATCTGCTTGGAGATTAATGAAGGGCCTTTCCCTAGGAATTTTGCATTTATTAATCATCTAGATCTAAATACCCAACAATACTGCATCTTTAGAGCTTTCTGCTTGATTTTAGGAAATGCTATAGTTCGAAACCATGTGGTTACCTTAGCGTCCTCCGCGCAGTTGGCCGCCGATCTGTCGTTGTCCCTGTCCTTGGTGCTGAACGCCATGTCCCTGTGGTACTCCAGCGAATCTCCCGCCGAACCCTCCAGGTACAGGCCCAGGCGTAACGTGTAGTTCGCGCCCTCATCATCGACTCTGAAACCCCTGAAATAGTACCAGTACGACAGCCAACCATTCAGCTAACAATAATGGTTACGTCATCTCGCACTAGATAGAAGTGGTAAACTTTTAAGTCAACGTTTAACAAATTCTTGTGATAATTTTAATGAAAACTGTGTGTTATTTGCGTGACGTCACGGAAGCGGTGGATTGCTCATTCCTTGACAAAGACCGGAGTTGTACAGTCGAAAATTTGGGCGAGTCCAATTTCTTGTGTTAGAAATTACAGTTTAATCTTGCTGCATAATGACAACAAAATTCGTTGAGAGATCTTCCTAATTTTAGGTCGCTCAGCGCTTGCAGACTATGCGAAAAGGGGTTGCTATCCACAGCCTTATACCCACCTGTACCGCGCGAATTTCTCGGTGCCCCCTGAGTCGGCCAGTGTCACCCGGAGGTCCGTCGGCCGAGCTTTGGTCAGACGGTGGATGTGTTCCAGGCCGATCCAGAACTCACGTGGGTCGCCGAACCCTCTCCTGTAGGCCTCCCAGTCGCGGAAGAAGTCTACAGACCCGTCCTGAAACAAAATAAATAGCGACAATTTGAAGAAACTGAGTCAGTGGGTCAGTCTACTGAGGAAGACCAGAGTGACTGATCGAAAGCTCTAGGTGAGAGAATTTTTTGTATTGGACCAAAAGTTTTAACGTTAAACATGAACAAAATGAGTTGCGAATAAAGAAGCGCGGCGTATTTTCAATGTTGGTGCAGAAATGAAAATGTCTAACGTCTAACCATCCAATTCAGTATTATTTTCAAATGCAAAGCTATAAGGAACTCAAAAGATAAGATCGTTTAGAGGAGAGCTCAGTATGGAATAAAAGGCAAAATTCGTGCATTTTGAAACCGTCGCCGCTGAGGTCTTTTTTTCTTTTCCTTGTCATCTACCTCGTTGCCACCAAGCACAGTTGGGGCATCATCACTAGAATGCTTTAAACAACTCCTGCAATGAAATGTGTAAAGATTGAGTGTAACAAGTCGTTCGGTGTGATATAGCTAGCTGCCGCCGCGCCGCGTGCCTGTGAAGCTGGTGTGTTACGCCGAAGGGCGGTTATACCGGCTATATCGATACAGATACAGATACCTTGTGCAAATCATTCTTTCCTGAAATACAATCCTGTCCCATTTTTACCCGGCCCGCCCAATGTTGTTCTCACACCTGTCTCTTCTGGAAGACTGTCCACCCTCCCCCGTCGCTCTCCATGTCACAGTAGACCTCTATCCGGCCTCCGCCGTCAGGGTCTATTGTGTAGACACCGTTCCCTCGGACACCGCTCTTGTACAACACGTCACATCCTCCAGCAAAACTTACTGAACCTGTGGCAAAGAAACCCGGATACATGAAATATCATGTATTCATGTATTAGACACTATAGATCAAACTCATCCAGTAATCTACACGTGGTCACATTGACCAACAATTTGTCTTCTGGAATGGAGTAAATAAACAATTGGATAAACACACAATGTAGAGCCGTTCACATAAAATGAACAAACGTCCTCGCTCGATAATACTACATGTTTCTTATATATAACGATGTCCCTTTACAATTTAAATGGTTTCAGATAGAGTAACCATATGGCGATGAAAGGAAAGGTGGCTATTTCTAAGGCCGATTTTGATTTGAATTTCTTGCGACCCCACTTATAAGCTTGGTGCTCCTAAATAGTCTCTAAATCTTTTGTCCTGAGTACAAAATAGCCCTGTCGCCCTCCCAAAAGGAGGAAGTAATACGATGGTTTTTGCACGTAATACTAGTAGACGTCTGTGTAGAACCTGATCCCGGCCTGCCATGATGGTTACCTGTTCCGTCCTGTGTACAGACCCCCTGTGTGGGCTGCGGTGCTGTAGCAGACGATGTGACGTTGTCCCTGTAACACTGGCACACACAGGCGGGACAGGGCGGGCAGGAACACACGTTCTGTGGGCACGGTTCTGTGCTGTACACTGGTCGACATGTAGGACTAACCTACAGAATGGGAAAACACGTTTAGTTCACCTGAGAAATATGCAAAAAAAAACTACACACGAATGTACAGTCTTATAGACATTACTTTGAGATGCATATGAATAGAAGTAGACTACTGGTGCGTTCCATACATCGGTTATGGACCTGAGTTCACAAGATCTTGACACTGATTTTACTTAAATACATGAATGTTAAGCATTCAATTGTGCAAGATTACATAGTGGTTACAGACGAAAGTTTTCTGAACATGTCAATGTCTGAGATCATGCCAATAAACAGTGTATTGATACATCATATGATCAGATAAAATACCGTCGACATGTCAAAAAGATCTAGTTAAACGCAGGGCCGACGACATGTTCTCTTTGTTGGGTATGACTGTGTTTCGTTGTCAAACACGTTAACAACTTTGTTAAACATGGAATGCACCCAGCTATATATAGCCTCCTGTGCAGGTGAGTTTTGATACTGCGTTTTGCCACGGCGGGTACAAACCTTCTCTGGGCGGCTGGTTGTAGCATGGCCGGCAAAAGAACGCGTTAAAAATTATACAAAACGCGGTATGAAACAAAACTCCCACCCGCCCGGAGGCCTGCACAGGAGGCTAGAATGCACCCCCCCCTCCGACAGGTGTCCCACTTACCTGTGCCGACTTCCTGGACCCCGTGACGTCCTGACCGCGGCCTGTGTGCGCTAACAACGTGAAAGTTCCCGCAAATATCACCCACAAACAGTCCATGTCTTTTTTAGACGTCCATATGTCCTGATGTTCCGTTAGTCGCCGTCCTGCGCCAAAACTTCGTGCCGTCTTTCCTTGTCCAGTTTTACCCAGGTAACATTATCCGGGTGGTTTCCCGCATATGACCCTTCAGCTTTGTTTACAGAGGCATTGTTGTAACTTGTATCCCCAACGTTCAGGTTTGTTCGGTAGGGAAGTCGCGGTCATGCATTTGGGCTCTGTATACAGATACAGTGTACGAAATTACAACTTTCGGAACCTTAAATCGTGTTTTTATGTTTACCGTCGCAGAAGGAAAACATATTGTTTTTGCTCTGTTTCTTCTTCCTCTTCTCCAAACAAATATGGTCAATTTTATAGCAGGAGGGATTTAGACTCCTGTAACCCATATATATGAATCTGTTTGAGTAATAGAGCAGACCATATGCGAAGGTAAACATTGTGTATTTGCTTTCCAAATGTTACCTCTCTAGTTATCTTTTATTTACGATAGGGACGCGAAAGCAAATGGTGCAAGTCTCTACTTACGTACCCCTTTGACATATTTTCCGGCAGCGAAAAAAACATTACACCGAAATTTACACAATGAAATATCTGATTTATTCCTCTGCTGAATCTTGACAAGGCATTTTAAAATATACAGAAACATTAAGTTAATACATGTATTTATTTTCATTGTCTTATTCCACTTACGAGTCTATAACTTTATCATTCACACGATTTTGCCACCACCTTAATGTCATGTCGGTGGGTTCAGGGCTATATTGTCATGTTCCTTCAGGATTCAACTTAACACATTCCAGCTGACATTTAGAACATGCCATCGTAGTGTTGCTTAACGTGTATTTATATAATAACTATAATAAAGGAATAAATCACGTAATGTAGAATCCATCATAGTTGAATTTACCAGCACATGTCCCACGGTTTCCATTCCTACCAACATAAAGCCATCCATGTACATTTACTATCACCCGTACAAATATATAAACATATACTTACAAAAATCAGTCTTGGATATAGGTTCATACTGGTTACAATCCAAAGGAGTCACATACAGGGATCACCTAATTGTAGCATTTTGCCGGTGAAACTTAACGTATCGCAATCTACAACATTTAGCTCTAGGCAATCATTCTGGAGAAATAATTGGTCTCATTGAGAGTTAGCTCGGCGTCACATTTGCAGTGCGGCATGTTTTGTTGCATTGTGGACAAGGACCTACCACAGCATTTTCGGTGACAAGACAGTTGTACATTAACAGTTAACCTCCTTTGACAAACTGTGCCTTTTCTGTAGTTTAAGAGCAAGAAAAGAGAGGAATTGAGGAAAGGTTGTTCTTTGATGAAGCATGTTTTTTCTGCGCTAGGTCTGCCCTGCGTGTATATCCTCCTTGTACATCTGCACTGTGACGAAGCCGTGTCGGTACAGCTGGCACGGCAGCTTGTGCCCGCCGAACGTCCACTCGTCCTTCCGCGGATCGTAGCACTCGATGCAGTCCAGGGCGGGCCCGTTCGACTCCGTGACGCCCCCGGACACGTAGATCTTCCCGCCCACCACGCTCACCCCGCAGTTATCCCGCTTGATGTTCATGTCGGCCACGCGCACGATGGAGTCGTCCGACGGGTCGTAAGCCTTCACCGTCTTGGAGGAGCCTCCTGGAAGCAAACGAAACGCCACAGATAAGATTAGCCTCTACCAGGCTTTGCCTGCCTGTCCAATGCAACATAATCAATAGCGTTTCCCAGCCACTACAGGCTTCGGTTCTTGCCACACTGAGTAAAGTGTGACTTACCCAAATTTTCGGTTCAGTGTTGGACTTTTGACCCGAATGTACACCGCCTCCTTTACTCCTCTGGCAAAGAAATCTGGTGCTGAGTCCAGAATTTTCACTTTGTCCAGCGAGACCGAGCCGGCCGAAAATTTAGGGTAAGTCCCAAGTTACTCAGTGTTGGCAAGAACGTTTAGCCCTGTTTGTCATAATGAATTATACCAACACAGATGAACTTTCATGCTAATATCTACCCAGATAGCCAAAACACAAATATGAGTGCCCACCTAGTAAGTATATCCGGTTGTCCAGTCGAACGGCATGGGCGCAAGTGTAGTCTATCATGTTAGACTCCACCACGCTCCAGGAGTTGGTGTGCGGATCGTAGCACTGTAGCTGCCGGGAGATGTTGTACCTGTAAGAAACAGGAGGAGCCAGTAGAAACAGATAAAAACCCTCCTGGTCCCGGGCCGGGGTTCGAACCCACGCCCCCAGGCGCCAGCTTACAATCCGACGCTCCTACTGAATCAGCTAAAAGGTCTTAGACCCATCGGCCGGGTCAGTTGGTAGCGCCAATAAACCCCTCACTGTTACACTATATAACGATAAACGCACAAAGCTGTTCAACCTTCTCTCCGCTTGCTCAACAATTTGTTACATTTCATGCTATAGATAAATTTAATTTCATCATAGAAGGTAATAACCCTTACTGTGTACAAATAGGTAAATATATCAAAGAATGTTTAGCCCTCAGAACAAGTAGTATTAGTTGACTCATCTATTGCTTTGTACGTAGGTTAATTTCGTTGTACCCATGTATTTGTCTGCATACCTACATGCAGTCGTAGACCTTACGAAAGTCGCTGTACTTATGTTGTGTCAATAAATTTCTTTCTATATATAAACCCTCACACTCTTACATACCCGTCATAGAACCCTCCAAAGACGTAGATCCTGCCGTCGTAGGCGGCCACCGCGGGACACTTGACGGCGTGGACCAGAGGCGCGAGCCGCTCCCACTTGTCGTTGTCTGGGTCGTACCGTTCGACGTCCTCCAGACACCGCTGCCCGTCGTACCCGCCGATGACGTACACCTTCGTATACGTTTGTAAGTAATATTGTTCAATGTGGTCAATTATTGATATAACACAATGAAGTTTATTGCATTATCATTTAGCCTCTACCAGGCTTGAGGGCGCGGCTGGAAATAG
>NW_017802380.1:65796-97609 GCF_001625305.1 Branchiostoma belcheri | reverse complement strand
TGCATTACAACAAGGCCGTTATACGTGGAGACATAACAAAGCTCTCCGTCAAATTGCAGTAACTCTAGAGGAAGTGAGGAAGGAAACAGCAGGAACAGACTCACCACTACAGCCAATCCAGTTCGTAAGAAGTGGGCAGCAGCCCTCAGGGGCAACCAGCAGTAGGAGCAGAATAGGAGGTGGCCCATTATGTAGAGGAGTGTGGAAAATGAGCGTAGATCTCGACAGGCAGCTGCATTTCCCAAGTAGTATCTGCGCAACGACATTGAGACCGGACCTTGTCCTGTGGTCAGAGGACCAAAAGTCAGTGTTGATAGTAGAACTAACGGTTCCTTGGGAAGAGAACATTCAGGCAGCGTTTGAAAGGAAGAAGACAAGATACGAGGAACTGGTCCAGCAGTGTAGGCTGAACGGCTGGAAAACTCAGCTCTACCCAGTAGAAATAGGAGTTCGTGGGTTTGCAGGGTCATCACTACTGCGGCTATGCAGAGACCTCCAGATCCGAGGGAAGGCACAGGCCCAGCTTGTCCGCCGTGTGTCTGAAGAAGTGGAGAAGAGTAGTTTTGTGATTTGGCTAAGAAGGAAGGATAAGAACTGGAAACAGACATCCCAGAAATAGAGACGACTGTACCGGAAGTAGGATGGAGACGTCCACCCTACTGTCCCACCGCCCCGAGGTGTCTTAGATGTAAAGGGACGAAACACCAGTGAAGGCCGGAGTCTAACTGACGATCCGGTGCAGTCGCCTCAGTGATGCTGGAAAGCATGTCATAGTCCAGCAGGTTAGTGTCAACCTGTATACCTTTTGTATGGGAGCTTATTTATTTATTTATTTTATTTTATTCACATTTATTTTTCGAGGATTGGGCAAAACGTTATAAAACTTATCTCAGCCCTCTCCTCACACATAAAAGGAAACAATAAAATAAAGTAATAATAATAATAAGAAGAAATGACAAAGGTACATAATGGGAGCTTCCTAAACAAACACACAAACAAACAAACCTTTCCGTCGAGCACCGCGGCGCCGTGGTGGTATCGCGGGTGCAGCATGGACGCGATGGGCTTCCAGACGTTCAGGTACGACACGTAGCACATGGCGTCCTTCCGAGCCTTGTCGTTGACCAGCCCACCTGTGATTATGTTTACCAAAGGAAAACATATTGTTTTTGCTCAGTTTCTTCCTCCTCCTCTTCTGTTCCAAACACTAACCTCTGACCTGGCCAATGACATGATTTGTTGACGTCTGTCACCATGGTGACGGGTGTTGAGTTACATAATGTTGCAATTTCATGGTCTGCTCTGCTCCTGTCACCATACACTAGTAGTACATGCATGTGAATGTGTTTGAGTAAGAATTAACAGGGCAGACCATGTCCGAAGGTAAACATTATGCATTTGCTTTGCAAATGTTACTTCTCTAGTTTATTTTATTCACAAATATTTATTGAGCATTGGAGCAAAAAGCAAAAGTTGCTTAATATATAGCACCTTCTACTCAAAAACATACAACGAGTATAAAACACATTGACAAGATACATGCATAATTACAAGGTGGATAAAACCAAGATAAATACAAACAAGACAAGTTGGTGATCTATCAATTACGAGAATCTACCCGTACAGTAAATGAAGTTTTGAACTACATCTAAAACATTACAGTTTTGTAGGTGTGAGAGTGATGTGGACCCTCGAAGTAGTAAGTCGTCACCTGTGATGTAGATGTCGTAGCCAGTGGAGACAGCACTGGAGACCTGGAGGTCTTTCGACGGCACGGGACCCAGAGCTCGCCACCTCTGGTGCACGGGGTCGTAGTAGGGCACCTCCCGCGCCTTGCTCGACCCCTTGAAAGTCTTCTTCTCTCCGCAGACCACCACCATCACTTCCACACAGTTGCACTTGCGCGGTCGTCTCTGCCTGGTCTTCACCGCTCTTCTGTACGTGCCTGAGATCTGGAAGGCCCGCGCCTGAATGAATTAAAGAATGAATGAATGAATGAGTGAGTGAGTGAGTGAGTGAGTGAGTGAGTGAGTGAATGAATGAATGAGTGAATGAATGAATAGATAAATGAATAAATGAATACAAGAAAGGTTTATTCGTCAGAAACACATAGCAGCCATAGGCTAAATTGCGTATTTCACAACAATGACAGGTTCAAAAATACACTTAAAAGTACATGCTTAACCACATTAAACGTAATTAAAAGGAAGTGGTTCCTAAAACCTACAGTCGGATATATACAAATCTCGGCGTTCTATGATCATGCGTACTGTTTTGCTATCACTGGTACTGGTACTACGTAGTACTGTAGCCTCCGTAGCAGGCTTATAGAACTGGGGGGTTTGGTGGTCTTGGGCTGTTTCTGATTAGCCCAGTTCTAAACGGGGGTACTAGTACTTCAACCAGGCCGGCTATGTTGTCTATATGCAATCAGAAAATAGCACATAAAAGCTCCTAAAGACCATGAAGACCCCCCAACCCCCCAGTTTTTGGCATGCTATGGAGGCTACTGGTACTGGAACTTACCTCGTAGATCTGTTGCACGCACCCGTCGGAGTTGTAGACCAGCGGGTCCAGCGCGATCTTGGAGATGAGGTACTCGGGCGTCACGAACGGTAGGCGCACCAGCTCGATCAACTGATCCAGATCCTGCGATCTTCCCTCCCGATCGAACTTGATCCACCTTATGATCGCCTTGTAGATCTCCTCCTCGTTTTCCGTGTTCAATTCGTCGTCGGAGAGGTAGTCCACCAGGTACTGTTTGGGAAGCTGCAGAAACTCCTCCGTTTTGATGACTTTGGAGAACCTACTCCGCGCCAAGTCCCTCGCCTTGCGAAACAGCGAGTCGCACGAGTGGATCTCGGCGAGTTTGCGGATCTCTATGCAGTTCGATACGTCCAGAATCCTCTCTAGGAATGTCAGGCAAGCGTCTTTGACGGGCAAGACCTGCAGCAAGTCGGAGGTTTCGAAGAGTTGGAAGACGTTGTCCCGGGTGATGGTGACGCGGCCGGTGTAGGCGTAGTCCAGGTGAAGCTGCATGGTGTCGGAGGGGATGCCCTCCATCTTGATTCTCTCCGCTCGGCTCTCCCGCAGGTTCCCCGCAAACATGGCCGTGAAGTAGGGGCTACTGGCCGCCAAGACCGCCCTACGAACAACACGGATTTAGACATCATTAGGGCTATTTTCTGTAACAAGAAGGAAACTATAACCCCCTTCCCCGCACCAGGGAGGACCTGGAAGTCTTGAGGAGTCCAGAGGAGTACTGGAATGGTAGACAGGTGACTTGAGAAGACGAAGACCCCTCCTCTGTAACCCTGGGCTTGGAGAATAGATTACATCAAACTAATTGAACTCAAAAGGCAAATGAATGTATATTTCAACGCAAGCAGATAATGTATTCTTAGACTGTTGACCGGGGCAGGCATTTCAGCACCAGGGACAGGGCCATTGTCAACCCACAGTAGGCACAGCTCTGTGGTATATATTCTTTTTCGCCACTCCACTAATATATTTCTTCATGAAGAAATTCAAAAATTCAAAGCCGTGTTAGAATATACACACGTCTTGCTTCTCAAAACCACGTAGTCTACACTTAGTCAAATCTACCAGACTAATACTGGGCTCAAAAACAGTAAAGGGGGAATATTTAGCCAGGGAAGGGCGAATGCTACGGAGGATGGCACCCAGGCTACTGAAAATTTGGTAAAATAAATAAACTTGAAACTCACCGATGACAGTGGAACTCCTCTTCTTCTACTGCCAGTATGACGTCAGTGAGGACCTTGAATCCGCGCATGTCATTTAGCGCCTTGAGGATGTCTGCTGCCTGGAAGGGCTGATGGAACTCCATCCTGTCTGTGGTCGGACTCGGCATGGTGATGGGGTGCTGGAACAGTCAAAACATGTGGGCACCGTTTAGTAATCACAGAACTTGCCTTACGTATACCTTTGTGTATGGGTGCTGATCAACGAATTCCGATTTTGATACGATTCCGATTTCAGTGTAGCCTCTACCAGGCTTCGGGAGGCGACTGGGAAGAGTAGAAATCGGTCAAATAGAGAGATGACATGCCGAGGGAGTTGGTCTGCTGGAGAGAGCATTTTGCCGCTTCGGTTTCCATCCGTCTCCCGAAGCCTGGTAGAGGCTAATTTCAGGTCGTTCGGTGTGATATAGCTAGCTGCCGCCGCGCCGCGTGCCTGCGAAGCTGGTGTGTTACGCCGAAGGGTGGTTATACCGGCTTTACAAATACAGATACAGTCAAACTGTTGTACTGTGACCACCTCTTGGTAACTGTTGACACTTTCCGATGGTCCTTATACCCAGTCATTAAGAATTCTGTCTACTGTGATTGATTATTTTCCTATAGTCCATTAAGTGGCCACTAACACTTGCACATGGTTTTCCATCGGTAGGTTGCTTAGAATTCTGAGGTCACTTTAGTTTGTTGTGTTGAGTTGAGTCGAGTCGGTTGCGTCCCATTCATGCAGACAGGAGCTAAGGGTGGATTGGCGCACACGCCCGTGTGCATGTTGACATTTTTATGCAGAGAAAATAGCATGTTTACCATCCACGGTGTTATTTATCACTGTAATTTTTCAGCCATAACGCGAGTCCTCTGGTGTGGCCTTCGGCTGAGGTGACGTCGGTACAACATATAATTCTTCACGACAGGGCAGCACTTTTTCATAATTTATCGTTTTCGCAAGAGGACTAGGCACACATTAGAGGACAGAGTGTGTGCAGTACACCTTGGGGCAGTGCTTAAGACGTGACAAGAAGTGCTTCTGCCTTTCAACAGTTTCAACAGTTTATTCATAAAAATCAGCCTTGCAGCCAGTACAAAACAAGCTGACTAACACTGATATTTACAGTTATCTAGCACATACAAATATAAATTAACATTGCGATTCATATACAGCCACACAAACAAACAAAAACATTACAAAAGCCACACATGGGCACTAAAGTAAAGACCAGAGAGTCCTGAGAGTCCTTACTGTAAAGACTCGTTGTACAGGCGTATTGCCCTTTCTTAAGACACACAAGCAAAGAAAACGAGACGTGCTCTAAAAACACTTGTTGAACCCGCGAGGTGTGAGCTCCGCTAAAACGTGACGTCTTCTATAGAAACACAATCGCTGTTTCCTGCCAGCTTCCTAGTTAAAGCTTTTTACTATACTTTGATCTAAGGCCACAGCAAGTAAATTTTATGGATGACATCCTCCTCAGACTGCAAATCTAATGCAAGCGGACGATAAAATACAAGGCGGGCCGAAAGAAGCAAGGTTCCTACAATTTGCAATTTTGTCTCAATCATTGTACAGATGGTTTTGATTCAGTAGGAACATCACATATACACAGCCAGCTTCACATATCACTGCATAGTAATCACATGCAAAGTAAGAAACAAAACATAAGGCAACAAAATTTCTTTTTTTTTTCCCAAAATCAGACGAAAATTAATGCGCGCGCTGATGTCATCCATAAAAATTACTTCCTGTGGTCTTACTTTGATCTAAGAAAGCAAATCTCAGACACCAAAGTTTCCATTGTGTCGATGTCTTGTAGGTATGTGCACTATTTACTCAGTACCTCTATCCTCAAACATGAATCTGTTTTTCTGATGAATGTTCTCGCCATTTCCATTCCAAAAGCAACAAAAAACGTGTATCTCAACTAGTGATAGGGGTGGTATGTCTAGACCAACAAAATTATTAACGTTACCCTTTCTTTACCGCGTCTCCCTCAATAGAACTGATTCACAGAGTCCTCTGACTACACTAGCCTCCGTAGCAGGCTTATGGAACAGTGGGTTTGGTGGTCTGCGGCTGTTTTCTGATTAACCCCTGAGTTCAAAGAACGGGGGTAATTCAACCAGGCCGGCTATATTGTCTATATGCAATCAGAAAATAGCACGTAGACCCCCCAAACCCCAGTTTTTGGCATGCTATGGAGGCTACGACTACACGACATCCCACTGTTGTCATGCGGCACGGCTATTTTAGTGTTTTAGTAGGAGGCGGGGTCTAAGTCAATATTTTCTCTCGCGTGATATACACTTTACAGAGTGAAAAGACTTAATAAACACTACGTGAAAAAAAGCAGAGTAAACAATGCGTGACCGTCATAGTAGACTGGTAAAAGGCGTACAGAGGTCAATATTTCTGTATATACATGTACGGCGTTTTAGAACAATGTTATGCCGTCACCTAACGTGGTGTCTCCCACCCGGTTCTACATGTTTAGTCAGGTCAGATAAGACATGTTTAGCAGACAAACATACTGTAGTTTGCGTCTTTTCTCTTCACTGATCCCATTGAAGAAAGACCCCGGGTTAAAAGCTATAGAGGATACGGAACAAAAGACTGTTGGCCCCCGTTGCTACCCACTTCTTCTCGCCCGAAGCGCTCTGTACTGTCACATACGAGCGTCTGTGTGCTCATGTCACTATGATATGTACAAAACGTGTTTTCCGTACACACATGTATAGCACGGTAGCACAGGAGGCGCTGTCATCGGAGGTGGAAGTGGACAGATGGCTTGCTATTTTTGTAGGGCAGTCAAGTATAACGTTATGAAATTAGGATAAATTCTTATAAGAAGCGTGGAGGTAACAATCGCATTAAGCTGTATGAGTGCCTCTGGCATCTCTCTACCTTACCCCTTCAATGTGTACGTACACCGGTACCTGTATAGACCAAATTCCCTTTACACAGGGTTGGGTGGCATGGTAGCACATTATAGGTAGTAAGAGTGGACAGGTGGTCTTGATATTTCTCTAGGGCTGCCTCTCATAACTGATATTACGACGCTGAAACGTCAGGAAGAAAAACCTGGACCTGAAAAAGGTACATCACGAAATGCCTTTCACGTCAAGCGATACAGCCCAACCCCCGACTTTCCATTGACATACCGCACATTTTCGTAAAACTGAAAAAAAGAGGTAGAGTGACTGGTTGTACCTTGTATATCTTATTCTATTAAAAGATTTATGCCTCCTTGAAAAATGTAGGCTCGGCAGCTGGCGTGACTTCAGGGCCGTCACGAGAAATCGGTTCTGTTTGCAGGTTCACAGGTGGTCGTCTGGGCTGTAAGTCATGTAGATCACACAGACGCTGACAATTGTTTGGCACGGATTTTTTTACGCGTTGAACTTCAACTATGTACCCTACGACGCGTCTAAACAGCAGTACTTGTAAATTACTGTGATTCTCTTCATGTTTATGGTAGAAAAAGTTCACGGTCTGAGAAAACTGGACATGTTCATGGAACTATATATTCACGGTGGCGACAGGTGCAGGAAAAGAAAATCCAGGAATTGTTTTTTTAACTGTACTGATAAGTTCACTGTACAGAAGCGACAGTGAAAACAGTGAACATAACAGTACTGTGAAAAAATCAGAAAATACAAGCTTTTTAAGATAAGCTTGCAGATAACTGGAGAGGGTTTGCGCCAATGCCAAATGTTTGTTTTTTCCATTTAAGGATTGACGTTTGTTTTCCAAGTTCGGCGCAGGTTTAGAAAACCCCCTCTGAGCTCGATAAACATCTCAGACATAATAGAACAAACACGGTGACCTTCTCCATACAACAGGATTCGGCATGTAAACAATGTTATTTTAAGTTAAGTGGACTACTGAAAAGTAGGACGTCATTGCAGACATACTGTAATTCCTGATTTTTTCACTGCACTGTTATGTTCACTGTTTTCACTGTCGCTTCTGTGCCGTGAACATATCATTACAGTTAACAAATAATTCCTGGACTTTCTCAGCTTTCCTGCACCTGTCGCCACTGTGAATATATATAGTTCCGTGAATGTCCATTTTTCTCAGACCGTGAACTTTTGCTACCGTGAACATAAAGTGAATTACTATCCGACCATTACCATGTGGACGCTGTTTACCATTTGTGAACCCCCTGAATCTGCCCCAAATCCAATAGCCTAACGCTAATTCTGTATCCAAGGCACCCAGGCGATACTTTAAGCATGGGAACGATCTGTTAAGGCGGAATCCGCATCTCTGTACACTGTACACGTTTCACGCTGAACTGTTAGCATTAGAATTATCGTGGGGCCACGTTCGAGTCGCTTGCTTTCTTGTTTTTCCAAGCCTCGTGCATGAAAACACACAATCAGGTCAGTCGACATGAAAAGGCACAACAACCGCGAACAGAAATCGATCCAGTGAAATCCTAGACTTTAAAAAGCCCCGAGGCGTACACAACATGTATATTTTCCCCAACACTGATTCGCTATATCCACAGGCACAAGACAAACTCACCTGAAATCACCTTTCGCGGGCAATGCAAGCGGGACTCCTGTGATTCCTGGGCGACGCAGAAAATACAGAAAGAAAGTGTCTCTTTGTCATTTCACTCCCGGACCTTAATTTGGCGAGCTAGCTCCTTGACTTGTATCTCTTAAGGGCCCGGGACCCCGCAACAAAGCGCCGTACAGCTGCGAAAATGTACGGAGCCAGAGGTCACCTGTATTATCGCTTAAACAGCCAATCGCGGCCGCGAACGGCGGTCACGTGAGTGAGATGTCAACCCAGCCAGGTAAGAAAACCTCGAGCTCAGGTGTCGCGCTTGTGTTTTGAGAGGAGAGAACAGAGACCGCTGTATCCACTTCAGACAACACTCCCCCTGATAAAAACACTCTAATTTGCTTTGCAAAAGTAACGAGCGACCCCCTTTGAATATCCTGACTGACAGCTTGTCTTGGCCCCCTCCCAAGAGCCATATATATTGATCCTAGGAGACTGGCAACCCTGGCGCAAGGTGTAATTGTCATTCTTTGTGTCTTACACACATGTAAAAACCAACACAATCATCGCTTTTTGCTCGTAATTAGCAGGTCGTTTCAAATGGCCGTAATTGATTTAAATTGGTTTATTATGGCGAGGTTTGGTGGTGATTTCACTGGTGGATGACGTCATGCATGTGTCCCGACCCTTCTGAAATCCTTCTCCACTTTCCGTTTCAAGGGCCTTCTGGAAACCTGCAACTACCGAGTGAATAACTATTAAATGCAAGGCTATAAGTTTTGTTCAATGACGCGTATTATCGTGAAACCTTGCAAATGTGTTCCATGACAAGGCCAAGGGAAATGATAATGAAAAGGTCGTATGTGCGTAAAAGTGAGCTACAACCACCTTGCAAAGAAAGGCATGCAAATACTGGTCCAGTCTCAAAGTGCTGAATAAAAGCTTTATTAAAACACAATGCCGGAAGTTTTGGTCTGTTACTTAGGCCGTGTTGATTTGATTATATGGATGACATCCGCGCGCGCATGAATTTTCGTCCGTTTCCAAAAAAAATATTCGCACGCTCGCATCAGTTTTGGGGTTCCCAGAGGATGTCATCCATAAAATCAAATCAATATGGCCTTATATCATTGTAAAACCTTGAATAAATGTGTTATTCCATGACAATGCCAATGAAAATAAAAGGAAATACTCAATAAGGAAAAGGTTGCGTGTACGTAAAAGACTTTCTTTGTCTCAAAGTGCTGAAAAAAAGTTTTTAATATGTTTGTATATACTAGTAATTTTCATCGCTTTTTGCTCGTCGTCTCGTCTGGCCTCAGCTCGGGTCCGAGCATCTGGGTTCGTGTCGTCTCATCCTCAGCTGTTCTGGGGGTGTCGATGTCTTAGGTGGCTGGTCAGGCCTAGTGAAGTATAAAAACGTCGGGGGCACTTTGTGCAAGTCAGAGTAGGTGGCGGTCGCGGGAGCCGCTCTTGTCGTTCCCGTCTCTTTGCCTCTGCTGTCATCCGTCGTTGGGTTTCCATGTAGGTTGTTCCCTGTGCGACGGTGCTCCGCCACGCAGTTCGGTCCTCGGCGAGGGTCTCCCAGTTGTCATGATCAATGCCGCAGCAAAGGAGCGTGGCCTTTAGCTGATCATGGTACCGACGTTTGGGAGCGCCCCTCGGTCTTGTGCCGGATTCGAGTTGAGAGAACAGGATCTGGCGGGGTAGTCGAGTGGTCGGCATTCTTCTGACATGCCCTGCCCAGCGGAGGCGATGACGGGCTACAGTCGTCTCGATGCTGGGGAGGTTGGTTTGCAGAAGAACAGAATCATTTTTTGCTCGTAATCACAAAGGAACTCTACTCCTAACTAATGTTGATGCACTTGTAAATCAGACTACAACGAAGGAACGTCTTTCAGGAAAAAAATCTTTATTCACAGAGGGATTTTTTTCAATAGCAGACTAACCTGAGTAAAATTTCCAAAATGACAATTCTTCACAAACTCAATTGCTTCTCATGGTTGTGGCAAGAACTGTTGAGTATTGCAAGCCAATGGCAGACAGATAGATATATCTTTAGTCTCTTAGTTATAAAACATGGTCCTTGGTCTGAAGTACAAATTAAAGCTATTGTATCATTGGTCCACACTTCTTTGTACCATTTAAAAGGAATATTAAATAGATGGTAGGGGTAATTATTACAAGTACACTGTATTGTATCATATAACAGCGCTGATACTTATTATCTATTCCCTGAATTTCTAATTTATTACTGTCTTACTGCATTTGTTTAATATTAAAATGTTTAATTTACACTTTAAAAAGTGGTGAATTGTTTTCCTTATTGCTGTATGATCTATGACTAACATGGATTGTCCACCTTACCTTACAAGTAAGACATCACCCGAGGTAGTGATTTCCTTGACATGTACGTTTCACAGTTCACAAGTTAATACACACATTGTATAATGTAAGGCCTTAAAACAAGACTTTCTGCCATTTTGCTGTTTTCCTTAAAACCACCTGTTGATTTAGGCCTGAGATTTGCATCGTCAAGTTCTTCAGAAAAGTCTTCGCTGAAAACTTTTTTTTTTCAGATCAAAAAGAGGAAGGCAAGAAAACTTGACATCCTTACATACTAAATGTTTATTGAACTCACCATCTTATCAGTCATTGGAGGCAATAAAACCGTTTGTCAAAATCACTTATACATTATATAATACCCTGTCTTTGCTTGTTTCAACCTTTTTCCTGCTGCCTAACCCCATAACCAATAGAGAATTGGTTAGAAAGACGGCTACTTTGGAGGTGTAAAGAAAGTTACATATTACATACATACATTAGCGGCCTGTCAGCCGGGCTCTATGCCATCACAACTCGCCAGGTCTATCTAACATTACATTTCCTAAGTATTCGAGTTCTATGTGAGTGTCTCTAGTTAAGGTATCGGTAAAAGTCAGACTTCTACAGTGTACTTGACCTCTTGGCTTCCAGAGAAGGACAGAAGAAACAATTTCCTGCTTAGCTCTATAAGGCCACACCAAGTAAATTTTATGGATGACGTCCTTTGGAGACCCTAAATCTAATGCGAGAGGGCGAAAAAAAAAACAAGAAGGGCCCTAAAAAACAAGATGCCTAGATTAGAAATATACTAAGACACGACAAATGTTAGGACACAAATTGAATGAGGTGACACAGTGTAACAAGCAAGAAGTCTTTTATTCATCATCCAAACAGCAATAAATCAGGTGGAACAGCAGTTGTCGTCCTGTCCTGTTTCTTTCATCACATTTTTGCAGGCCTGCAGAAACAAAGCATGTGCTCTTTACCCATTTCGCGTTACGGGTCTCACGTCAATCTAACGATTTGCGGCACTGTTGTGGCTCTTTGGTCATAGTTACAGGAAGCGGAATTTCTTGTTTTTTTTTCTAGGAACAGGCCAAAATCAATGCGCGCGTGGACGTCATCCATAAAATTTACTTGGTGTGGCCTAACAATGTCATGCAAATAAATGAAAGTTACACCCGATGGCTTACAATTTGTTCCAAATAAGTTGTGCGACCATGGACCACCCGTGTCAAATGTACACGTATAAGCACCCTTCAGTCTTTGTCTGGCACTTTCCTTCCATAGTACCACACAGCCAACGTGTCGGGGTGAACTCCCATCTGGTAGGCTAGCAGTATGAATGTGTTCAGAGATGTCACCTGGATGTGAGAAACAAAACACAACATGAGGGAAGGTGTCTGTGAAGATACAAATTATAACACAACCAATTGTGTTGCGTACTGTAATGTATGGCATTATTACATGTTTCCTACAGCTAGACATTGGAGAGTTGTACAAAACCGGTAGACTGAAGACTGATAGTGCCTGCATAGCCTCTACCAGGCCTTTCTACGGGAATACGGATTGTAGAATTCGGCAAAAAAGAGAGTAAATTGGCCAAGGGAATCCGGCCGCGGGGAGGTAGTTTCTTTCCCTCTGCGCGGCCTGTCAAACCTTTAAGGCGGCCAAACTCCCCTGGCAAATATTCTTTTATATATAGCCAGCGTAGATAGTCTGGTAGAGACTAGTGCCTGCAGCTCTAAATAACAGGTTCCACATGACATCATTATAAACCACACCTTATGTGTTAACATCATCTGGTACACCACAGGAGGCCAAACATAAATATGTGTTATGTCAATGAAGGTTAGACATCCAGGTAATAAGATATGCCAAAAAGCAGTTACTTCAGGAGAAATGCAGCTTTATAAGCACAAATCAATAGTTTGTGCTTATAAACTTGCATTTCTGGTCTCTCAGTCACTGATGAAAGCTAGTGGATACCGTTTCCAAAATCATATCCAGTTGCTCGAGTAACTGCTTTTTTTGGCATAAATACGTGTTGTTCCAAGGACTTTGTTCAACGTGTTTCATGTTTACAATGACAACCTTCATGACATCAAGTCCTTTCTAGATGACGAAATTTAGTCCCAAATGTAGGTTCGCTTCCAAGGATACTGTTATGTCTGGTAAATTATGACTAATGTTGTCTTGGAGCAGCCTCTGTAGCAGGCTTATAGAACTGGGGGTTCGGTGGTCTTCGGCTGTTTTCTGATCAGCCCAGTTCTAAGAAATGAGGTAATTCAACCAGGCCGGCTATGTAGTCTATATGCAATCAGAAAATAGCACATAAAAGCTCCCAAAGACCCTAAAGACCCCCAGTTTTTGGCATGCTGTGTAGGCTAGTCTTGGAGGTGGAGAACAAAAAAGTATACTAGATGTACTACTAATGCATGGTTTATGGCTGTATCCCTGGCAAGACATAGTGGATGATGTCATTGTAAAGGCAGTTGCTGTACACAGCATTAATGCCAGGGACAAAATGTTGTTCACACTTTTAGCTGACATTAAGTCTACCTAAGTGTGAGAAAGGTGTGGGGACTGTGGTAAAGGATGTACATAACAGGATGACGTCACATATATGTTCAGATGTTCATGTGTTATGTGGCTTCAAATGGTGGAGGGACTTAACGCTAGTGGACACAATCTGTATCTGTATAGCCGGTATAACTGCCCTTTGGCGTAACACACCAGCTTCTGTATCTGTATAGCCGGTATAACTGCCCTTCGGCGTAACACACCAGCTTCTGTATCTGTATAGCTGGTATAATCGCCCTTTGGCGTAACACACCAGCTTCTGCATCTGCATAGCCGGTATAACCGCCCTTCGGCGTAACACACCAGCTTCTGTATCTGTATAGCCGGTATAACCACCCTTCGGCATAACACACCAGCTTCTGTATCTGTATAGCCGGTATAACCGCCCTTTGGCATAACACACCAGCTTCTGTGTCTGTATAGCCGGTATAACTGCCCTTTGGCATAACACACCAGCTTCTGTATCTGTATAGCCGGTATAACCGCCCTTCGGCGTAACACACCAGCTTCTGTATCTGTATAGCCAGCATAACCGCCCTTCGGCGTAACACACCAGCAAAAGCAAAAGCAGTTACTCAAGAAACTGGATATGATTTTGGAAATCGTCAGACATTTCAGGTAGTATCCACTTATCCAGTTGCTTGAGTAACTACTTTTTGGCGTGACTGACTGACTGATTGATTGATTGATTGATTGATCACCCGTACCTTGAGATACCCATGTTTCCTAAACCTGCGAGCGGAGGTGATGACCCCTGACCCCTCCGTGATGCCGACATGGCCGTGCCGCTTCAGCCGCCGCAACATCTCCACATCCTCCAGCAGAGGGAACTCTGGGAAGCCTCCGACAGACTGGAACTGCCTCCTGGTCATGAACAGGGCCTGGTCCCCATACGGCAGTTCTGAGGGGAAAGGTAGAAAATCTTTTTTACACAACCAAATCTTTTATTCAGCTGACATTTCGGTGACCGTCTGTCACCTTCCTCAGGGCAATTCTGACTGGTTCACATTGCATTGCAGCACAGGTGTCGCTGCTACAGATGCATTCCCAAATTTACATTTACATATCTACAACACCTGTGCTGTTGTGCAATGTAAACCCCAGTCAGAATTGCCCTGAGGAAGGTGATAGACAGTCACTGAAAAATTGGCTGAATAAAAGACTTGGTTGTGTAAAAAGAGTCTCCTTACTCGGAAAGGTAGCAAATATGTATCACATTAATTTTTTCTTTCCTACGGAAGATGATAACTACACGTACTACATAGACTAATAAATAAACATCCAGACACAAAATGCATTTCTTGTTTTATCCTTGTGTGCAATGTAAATATCGTCTATGTTGCTTTACTTTTACTTTTTTTTTCTGTAAATATGGGCCAGTGAGTGTCTGAAATATGTGTCATCTCCTGTACACGAAACTCACCAAAGAACGAAGCTCTGAGGTTGGTCCCCCATTGTAGAAGTCTCATCTGTGCCCTGAACCACCAAGAATCTGAGCTGAAGTAAAAAATACATGGATCAATCCAAATCAAATAAACATGTACATCCGTATCTATCATTATTATCATAAGGCCACACCAACTTAATTTTATGGATGACATCCTCTTAAGACCCCCAAAGTAGTGTGTGCGGGCATTAAAAATAAATTTCAGCCAAAAATAAAAATGCTACCACCAGAATACAAAGCTGGTATTGTGAGTTTGGGGCAGTACATAGTGACGTATACCACGAGCCGGCACATCCTGACTTTTTGTAGAATTTATGAATCGGAACTGTACGTATGTACTGAGTTCTTGAGTTGCATGGAGCTTTGACAGCCTGGGTGCCGTCCTCCAGAGTTACTACCGGCTCCGTATTGTCTCTAACTACCATGGACTACCCAGGACTAGAGCCAAGCCAGAGCCCCGGAGTCGGAGGACATGAATTTTTTTTGAGAACGGGTGAAAGCTAATGCGCACGCGGATGTCATCCATAAAATCAGGTCGGTGTGGCCTAAATGGGGACAAGAAGATGATATCTACTGTACTTTGAATGACTTGAATCCTGCACCACGTCCAGTCCGAAGGGGAAGGCTCCGACCACCACCCCCGGACGGCAGAGCGTTCTGTAGGCGTCCCGTTGCCATGACGACGGCAGCTGTGTGTCAGCGTGCAGGAACAGGAGGTAGTCTCCCGATGCATGCTGGGAGCCAGCGTTTAATTGCATTCCACGACCTTGGGAGACAAGGTGAGATGATCAGTGTTGGTATGTCAGGATCTTTTCAACTCAAATACAGTCAAACCTGTCCAAGCTGGCCACCCAGGGGACCAAAAAAAGTGGTCACCTTGAAGGGGGTTGCCTCACAATACCTTGGACAAGTTGCTTTTTGGGACAGAGAAAAAGTGGTCACGGTATGGCCAGGTGGCCAGCTTCAAGAGGTGGTCACCTTGGCAGGTTTGACTGTACATGTACTGCACTGGTAATTGTCTCCATTATTTTGGTGGCTGAGCTGTGGGTTTGTATATCTGTTTGTGTGACTAGGTTGACAGCCCATGGGTGGGGGAAGATTGACAAGCAGAATGACAGGTGGCCAAAAGGTTTCCAAATCTGCCTAGGGAGTCAGCAGGAATTAGAAATCAACATCAGAGAGCAAAGCATAGCTAATCTATTACTAGGTAGGGAAAAAGAATCTACCTCAGGACAAATAAAAATTTATCAAAATACAAGTATTAGGCCATAGGACCCAAATTATCAAGACTGACTTGAAATGTCAACATTGTCACCTTTAGGACTGGCTACAAGCTTGACTGTGCCCTGAGGATAGGACTTGGCGATGTCCCTGACAATATCAGCTGTGCCGTCAGTGCTTCCTCCATCACTCACCACCACTTCTGTCTGCTGGTGGTGGAGGAAGCCCTGTGAGAAATGGCAAAATTCATCAACAAATTCACCATATTCAATACCATGATTTTGTTGAATATTTTTATTCTTTGTTACAGTTTCATTACAATTCCAAATTAATGAAATAAAAGAACATCCTTACAGGATACTATCATGAAAATTCATGAGTGTTCATTTCATTTCATTTCATTTCATTTTATTTATTTATCCAGGTGATACATATCGCCTTCTCAGCGTTTTTCAATGATACCTGGGGGGTAAACCCCAACATAGTAAAATACAAACAAAGTAACTGAGGATAAAATACAATAATAAATAAGAAGAAAATAATCACTATATACAAGTGTGCAATTAATCATAAGGTAACATAAAGAATCTAACCAAAACATAAATAAGTTAAAGCGAAAGGAATTTGCATATCAATGGAACTTATCTCACAAGCATAAATCACACAAAATCATATTAACTGGAAAGGAAAATCATAATGTTTGTAAATCACTCAACCAAAATCAAATTAACTGGTGAGGGAAGAAAGTCTGGTCTTAAATGTACTGATAGATTTTGAGTTTCTTACATGTGGCGGAAGGGAGTTCCAGAGAACTGTGCCGGAGAATGAAAATGATCTCTTTTTGTACTGTAGACGTGCTTTAGGTAGTTGGAGCCCCCCCTGTGTACTGTGTCGGGTGTTGTGTGAGTGGGTAGAAGCAGATGTTGTGAAGTATTGTGAGATGTGCGCAGGTGTCATACCATTCAGTGCCTTGAACGTGAGGACAGCCTTGGCCCGTGTGTGGTGTTGTGATACGGTGGTCCAGCCTAACAAGTTCAGAACAGTTGCACTGGAGGTGTAGCGGTCACACCCTAATACTACTCTGCCCGCTCTATTTTGTAGCTTTTGTAATTTGTCTACATGCCCCTTACCTCCCTGGTCCCATACAGTGCTGCAGTATAAGATGTGGGGGAGGAACAGTGTGTTGTATATTGTCAGTAGGGCCCGTCTGTCCAAGTATGGTCTCAAACACTTCATTATTTCAATTATTTGTGATAGTTTCTTAGACACATGAAGAAAGTGGTCGCTCCAGAGTAGGGCATTGTCAAGCACAACACCCAGATACTTGAACGAATCCACTTGCTCCAATTCTGTCCCGGTTAACGTGAGTTGTAAGCGCTGGTCAACAACTCTGGACCTGTGCAAACCAACCAGCATTGACTTACATTTAGAGGGATTCAAAGAGAGTCTGTTTGCGAGGAACCACTGTACTAACCGGGTAGAATCGTTCTGGAGTGTGTCTTGTATTGTCTGTGTGCTACGGTGTGAGAAGTAAAGAATGGTATCGTCTGCATACATAGCCACCCTACATGACTGAATACAATTGGGCAGATCATTTATATATACAATGAACAGAAGGGGTCCAAGAATGGACCCCTGTGGAACGCCGCAAGTCACATTAGATGGTTTTGACAGGACTGAGTTTAGGCATGTACGCTGGTATGTTGGTGTTGTGTCAGTGTTGGTATGTTTAGAGTTAAAACTTTACATCCAACACTACTGTGGAAGACCAGAGTGACTGGTTGAAAGCTCTAGGTGAGAGAGCTTTTGTGTTGGATCTAAAGTTTTAACTCTTAACATCTTTACAAGATGTTTTCAAGCTCTAAATTTAATTGCCATGTCTACTACACATATGCACCAAAATCTAACACTATCGAGCAAGTCATGTCAACATGGCTGATATTCCTTCTCTATTGAGAGAACATTTACCTGTAGCACGTTTTCTATCACAGCTTTGATATTTACTGCTTCGTTGAGGACGGGAATGATGACACTCCACTTTGGGCTGCACAGTTCCTGACGAGAAACGCCTGTCCTGCGCTCAAACTCACCAAGGTCATCAGATGTGTCCTGAAATACACTCAATCAGTTCAGATTCACTGCAAGTTGTTACACATATCATACAACAGGGAAATAGTCACCATTACCTATCCATCTACTCCACTGGCCCCATGTGATGCATTAAGGGCTATAGAAACAGAGATGGACATATTGCCCCTATACAGATGTATGAAGGTGTGGGAAGGATTAACTGAATAAAAACATTCAGTTGTGTTCTTGGGATTTGAACCCAGAACCTAATTCAACATGCCTAGCTGCAGCCCACAAGACCCCCTTGCCTATTTTGTCACCCAAAGTGGTAACTGTCTGGCAAATGGATGCAGCCTGGCCAATTTGATACTGTCTTTGCAGCCACCAAAAGATCTACTTGAAGTCATTAAAAAGCTGCTCCAATAGGCAAGAGGGTCTTGAGACTAAAGCTTTTGTCTACACTTTTCACATCACAGTTACTTACCACATCCTGTAGCCTGTGAGAGAGCAGGTGGCACCTGACTCCCAGCTGTTCTCCCACCTGCAGCTGCTGCTGAAGCACCTGGTCTGTCCCCCACCTCATCCCCTGGAACAGCTCACCTGCCAAACATTTCCAAGTTCAAGATTATTCAGAAGCTAATGCCTAAGTTAGGCTCTAGCAGTAGTAAGTAGTAGAAGTAAGCCTTTATCTAAACTCTCATTACAAACAGAAGTTTGTAGTACACTATCCACGATCAGTTAGGACACAAGATATAATTTCAAACATCATTGAAGCACCTGGTCCGTCCCCCACCTCGTCCCCTGGAACAGCTCACCTGCAATTTGGAGTTCAAGTTTATTCAGAGAAAGGGACTCACAGGCATCTGTATCTGCATAGCCGGTATAACCGCCCTTCGGCATAACACACCAGCTTCTGTATCTGTATAGCCAGTATAACCGCCCTTCGGCATAACACACCAGCTTCTGTATCTGTATAACCGCCCTTCGACATAACACACCAGCTTCTGTATCTGTATAGCCGCTATAACTGCCCTTTGGCGTAACACACAAGCTTCTGTATCTGTATTGCCGGTATAACTGCCCTTCAGCGTAACACACCAGCTTCTGCATCTGTATAGCCGGTATAACCGACCTTTGGCGTAACACACCAGCTTTGCAGGCACGTGGTGCGGCGGCAGCTGGCTACATCACACTGATCGACTTGAACTCTAGACATCAAGAACAGCTTTAAAAGTGGTAAGTCTATTCTGCTGCCACTATTAAAGGTTGTACTGATCACACTTTTTACCTATAACACGGCTGTCTGTTTGTCTGTTCAGACCCACTAGGTAGTAACCACCATCTATGGCAGGTCCTAAGACACAGACATCTTCTTCCTGGCTCGAGTTCAGAGTCTGAAGAGCCTCCTCCAAAATGTCTGCAGTGATGGCTGGGATGTCACTCCCTACCTGTAGTGTTTACACAGAAAAGGAACGCTAGAATCAGATGGATTATATATGGTACAACTTTGTACAATTCTATCATTTCATTTTCAATAACATACTTACTCATATTCACAGCATCATCATTATCTTGACCAGCTAGCTGCTTGGATGTTCAAAGCAAACAGGACCATAGGCAAAGCATATATGACCAAAGAATTGTACTTTTTGGTAGCGTTATACTTATTAGACCACAGTGGGCTTCAAAAACATTATTTTGGCCCCCTTTAAAAGGGGCTAGTCACCTGGGGAGTGTTTAGTTCATGATTTAAAGGCACCCAATGCAATCTTTTGCTCTCTGGAGTACTTACCAAGACCACATTTTCAGTCCCCTCCCTAAAAGCATCCTTAAAAGCGTTGGCCATTTTCTGTCCCAGGTCCTCTCCCTCCTGTACCCTCCACCAGCAGCTAATGCCTGTCCTCCTCTCCAGCCAGTACCTGTGTGAGTGAGAAGCTAATGTTGGCTAAACTCCTGCTTGGACTGTCAAACTGGACTATTATGAACTGTTATGATTCGAGAGCAGTCTCTCCTGCAATGATTCCGTTTTTTAATTGTGTTGATTTTGAACCACCACGTTATATTCGTAGCATTGTTAAACATGTTGACATTATTGAACGTAACTTGTATATACCGAAGCTCCTACCTTGTAAACAATTGTAAACTTCGGTGCAATTCAGTTTTTTTACTGCATGGCCGAGTTGTCCCATTGTTCTTATCAATAAACCATTTACATTGTACTACATGTACTAGTACCTCATGTCCTCCTGAGTGCCTCCATGGTACCGCACCTCTACTGACAGGTCCTCTGGGTTCCTCTGTTGAAGTCTGCCTGCTTCGTGCAGGATCGCATCTGTCTGTAACGTAGATAAAAACAAAACATTAAGAGTGAAATCTGATGCAGACATTGACATTATGGCAAAACCTGATCAGCATTTGTTTTAATGATAATACTAATTGATGTAAGATTTTTGTGAACATATGCATTTTGATATAGTGGCATATCATATCTGTATCCGTAAATATTAGCTGGTACATGTATAACCGGCCTTTGGCATACCGGTAACACACCAGCTTTTCAGGCACGTGGCATGGTGGCAGCTGGCTACATTATATTATAATAATGTACTCTATTAAATATGTACTCTACATAGAGACATAATTGTAAGCTTTTGCAATTGTAAGCAATTGTTAAGTTTTTCTAATGACTCAACAGTTTCCAGTACTGGTACCAACCTGTTCTTGTTTAAAAATATGGGTTTACATTGGTTATCTTTATGAAATAATACACAAACATAAAGAATACATAAATGATAAACCATCACCATGTGCAGCTGTGCCAGAGCAGCTCCCTGTTCTCCCAGAGCCGGAATCAGGCGAGATTTGGTGGTGCCAGGTGCGGGGTACCGCGTGAACACTATCACCCGCTGTCGTCTGGACTTCAGCCATCTCTTCCTCCTGTAGCTGGCGTAGCCGGGCACTGTAAGAGCTGCTACAGCGGAGGCTAGGAGGACTGCCGCGCGGGAGGCCATCGTGTGAAACCTAGTCTCTACCAGACTAACTACGCTTTTGCCAGGGGAGTTTGGCCGCCTTGTAGGTTTGACTGGTCGCGCAGTTCGGAGGGAAAGAAACTACCTCCCCGCGGCCGGACTCCCTTGGCCAATGATTTTTACTCTCTTTTTTGTCGAATTCTGCGCCCCGTATTCCCGTAGAAAGGCCTGGTGGAGGCTATGATAGTATGAAGCCGTCGCTATTAAACGCCTCTGCGTGGCATACCACTTCAACTTCATGCATGCCTGAGTGGAAACCTGAGAAGAGTGTTTTTTGCCTGGTCAGGTGTGTCCTCCGAGTAGAGACAGTAGTAGAGTAGAGTAGACGCCTTCGGCCAGGTATGAGCTTCAGTTCTAGTTTAGTTAAGCGTGCTAGACTGCACAGACATCTATGGCTTCTGAGGGTTGTCTAGAGCCCAGCTTCTTCTGTTTCAAGTGCTTGTCGAGACTTTCCTCTGGTCACGCAAATGCCTGATTTAAAGCGTTCTGCAGTACCTGAGTGCTCGCATGTTTTTCAGCAGTATGAATGAGGTAGGGTCACGAGATTCGCACGTGAAAACCTGAGTTCAAGTTGTGGCTTAAAGTTTACCGAAGAACCATGCTAGACGTCATGTAACTAACACATATGATGCTGCAACAAAATAAATATGCAGACTTTGACCGGTGACCTCCGTTCTTGCGTAAGGGTACTGAGTTGCCACGAGGACGGAATTGAGCGATCCAAGCATTGCCGCAACGCCAAGCATCAAAGCCAGAGACACTACACAGCTTTAAAGTAGTGCTACACTACTGAAAACAACGTTTCTCGATAGACTTTTTGTGTGTTTTGGAGCCCACGCCGCCATTTCCCGCCAAATGTAGGTCAAATGTTGACCCCATATTCAAAGCCCCTAATTGGTGCAAATTTTGGACCAATCAGAGGCTCGGATTTCCCCAAGGAAATCCAATATGGCGTCCGATTGTTGACATCTCGGAGTGTGTTGCAATCACTGCCGAAGCTTTCGCGTCGTCCTGTCGCACTGAAGGGATTCTGACATATTTATCGAATGTCAGCAGAAGGCAAGACATCATGGATCTTCACGAACTGTTTCTTGCCTGTAGAAAGGGAGACGTTTCGCGTGTCAAGTAAGTTTTTCCACGGTGTTGTGGTGTTGTTCCTCGATCGTCTGCTAGCTACCGCCGCAGTAAACGTTCCTCCAATTTTGGGAGGGGGGCGTTTTCATCATTTGCCAACTAAACACTTGTTCAGTGTGTGCTAGCTCCTTGGTGTGTGTATTTAGCTGTAGCGGCCTCTGGTGTCAAGTGACAAACATACGCTGTAATAGGATCTTAGCTAAGCGACCTTGCCCTGCAATTTGCAGCCGAGGACATCGTTCCAAAAAAAAAAAAAAATCACTGTCTTGACAAAAATAAGTGAGAGTTGTTTTTCTTGGTACATTTTTATCCTCAGGCCATCTGATTAAAATGCTACTTATACAAGCTGGCCTGATTTTTAGGGTGTGTGTACATCTCAAGCATAGATTTTGTATGGTTGTCATAAATAGTGATTGATGTAGGATGTGTTTGTTTTTCCCAATGTAAAATTAGATGTCGAGGACTGTAGTTGATATTTATAAAGGCAGGGTCTGTTTATAAAAGCCACAGGTCAGGGAAGAATCATAACCCCAATGGGTTCTGTTTTGATAGTTCAGTCCAATCATCACAAGGTTCATCACAGGGATCACAGGAGCCTAGGCAATATTTTAGGGACATGCCAGTGTAACACAGCCTGTGTGCTATTCCTGTTTGTATGCGGGGGTGCCCATACTCACTCCCTAAAAATCAGGCCAGCTGCATTTTAATCAGATGGCCTGAGGCTGAATGGTGTGCAGGTATGCAGGTAAATGTAACACAAAATAAACAGCTGTCACTTTTTTTTGTCAACACAGTGATTATTCTGAAGTGTATAAAGTAAAAACTTCATACTGCTCCCCATAATTATATTATTACATGTCTAAAGCAAAGTTTGGCAACAGATAATACTTATTTGCTATCATGTAGGAGTTTCATGTTTAAATTACCTGGATACAGACCCTTTATTCAGACTGGACAGGTTTTTCCACCCCACTAGACCAGTCCAGACTGGATAGGTTTTTCCACTGACCCAATTGTAGATTTGCCCAGTTGTCTTATTTTATGATATTAAAGTTAGGTCTCTGACTTAAGTTAAACCTGTCCACATCACTAATTAAAGTACTGCTTTATGGTGTATGTCCATGTACGCTTAACAAGATGTCAACCCTAGCTTGGTATCCAGTCTTACGTGATTGGGGCATAGTAGTTGTGGTGTTCAGGCAGGCCATGTCTTTGGGGCTCTAATAGCTTCCCCCAGCCCAGTGCAACAGCCCCTCCGGAGATGGTACGCTTGATTTCCCCCAGTACCCGGTAGGGCTAATCAATCTCTCGTGAAATACCCACTGAGAAACCTAGCTGAGGTGTGTGGCAACCCTGAGGAAAACCTGCCCCTACCACGTAAGACTACCTGTGTGGCTATGTCAATCCTTAAGACAGAGCAAACAAAATTCCAATACATGTATGTACACTTTACAGGCACTTGGTGGAACAGAAGGAGGTGGACCTGAATGTGAGAGACCGCTGGGACAGCACACCTCTGTAAGCTTTATCAGAACTATACATGTACCAGTCCTGTATCTGTAATACTATCTGTATCTGTATAGCTTGTATAACTGCACAGCACACCAGCTTTACAGTTGTGACAGTGCAGTGATAGCAGCTTCATGAGCAACCTGTCACTCCTACCGGTATATCTTACTGAAAGTGTTGTTTAAAGCTACATGTACCTGGTGTGTTTTATTACACCCAAAGCATTTCATGTCAGTAAGATAAATACTAGTACCCTTCTGCTTTATTGAAGTTTCTCATACGTTTTGCATGTCTTTTCTTACCATACAGGTACTACGCTTGTCTATGTGGCTTTGAAGATCTAGTGGAATACCTGCTGGAGAAAGGTAAGATTATGTACTGAACAATGTATATAGTAGAGGGGATTCATTCCTCAAGCTAACCAACATCTTGCACACGCAGTCGTCCCTCATCTGGAGCCGCATTGTTCCCGTTTAAAACTTTTATTCAGCCTGTCACACAAAACAATGGGTATCAAAGACAGTAGTAAAATGTGAGAGATTATTATAGTAAAAGGTTGAACTTAATTCCAACACACAATTGTACAGGGATCAAATTTTCAGCTACCACTGTCGCCTTCATAAGGATAATTAATGACCAATCACTTTATCCTGATGAAGGCGACAGCGGTCGCTGAAAATTTCATCCCTGTACAATTGTGTGTTGGAATTAAGTTCAACCTTTTACTATGATTACTACCAACACAGATGAGCTTTCATGATAATGAGAGATTATTATGTTCACCTGTGAGCTAAAATGATCTTGTATCCACCCAGGTGCGCGTTGTCAGGCGAACACCTTTGACGGCGAGCGCTGTCTGTACGGTGCGCTGAACGACAGGATCAGGAACATGCTGAAGAACTACAAACAGGTCACCTCGCACACGTTACGCAGGGACCACTATGAGGAGTTCCTACGAAAGTAAGCTCATTTTATATTTATTCATTTATTTCTTTAATAAAATTTTTCAGCAGATGTGTGGAAGGGGAGGGAGAACGCCTTTACCAGCTCCCTCCCCAAATTGAAAAAAAAAAAAAAATTTAACGGCTCTCAGTGTCCAATGTGCAGATGTTGTCACATTGGCGCACCAAATCCGTAGTGTGTTTTTGGCAACCAGTCATACAGATTAGCCTAAGAGGCTTGGTGGGCGTCACTCCACAGTATAGGTGGGGAAGTCTTGTAAAGTGCCTTTCCCAAGGGCACAACGTCGGGCCACAGTGAGTATCGAACCCGGGACCTTGAGTCCAACGCTCTAACCGTTGCGCCACTGACGCCACATTGTTCACAATGTTGTGAAATATTCCCAAAGAGGAATATATGTTGATTTTTCTTAATATTGCACATCTTGCAGGCTTTTAGAGCGAGGAAACTATGAGGATGTAGAGTTTGAGGTCCATGAGGAGCTGTTCACGGCTCACAAGTGCATCCTCAGCGCACGGTCGGCGTACTTCGCTGAAATGCTGCAGACCAAATGGAAGAACAAGGCTCACGTCCAGATCAAACACAGTCTGGTGAACCCCAACGCTTTCAGGGCAGTGCTGCAGTATCTATACACGGGTAAGAAAAGCTTTTTCAAGAATAGCCAGTCTGTTCAGTTCAAAATGCCATGGTATATCAGCACCAAGGAGAAGGCAGCTCACGACAGTCATTCCTGGAAGAATGCTCCTTTGATAGATAGTAGTACATATCTCACAGCTTATCATTAGGCATCAAAGATGAGATTTTTGTGAAGGAAAACCCACTATCAAAAAGGCAGTACAACGCCAACAGACCACGATTCTTCATCGCGAAGGAATGATATCTTCGCGAAGGAATGATATCTTAAGTTCAGTTGCTTGCAACAAATGGGGTTTCTAAACAGACACTGGCGACACAAACTAAAAGATTGACAGTCAACAGAGATGAAAATTCTTTCATGATCCAAACTTCTAAAATAGGTTATTACGCTATGATTATTAGCTGTAATTGATAGATACTGGTATAATTGTACCTATAGTACAAATGGACACATCAAATATCCTTGCTACATGGGCGTACATGTATACTTGTTTTTTCTTGGTGAAAACATTTCTTACATCCATATTAGGAGAATTTGTAGCATTTCAGCCAAGAATGAGGCAAAATGCTATGGGATGGCATATCAGCACCAAGGAGAGGGTAGAGCACTCCTTTGATAGATGGTTAAATGGTACATACTTTGTAGCTCACAATTATGGGAACTGATGATGAGATTTTCATTGAGGAAAACCCACTATCAAAAAGATGTATGTACCAACAGATCATGAAAAAACAATGTTTTCACCAAAAGAAAAGGGTTTCACTCTCTAATAGATGAACTTAAAATCAGGATATGCTTTCCTTTTTCTAGATTCAAGATGGATTTATTATTTTTTTGCAGTTAAAAACAACTGAAGTGTAAACCGAGTTACAAAACATAGGTACATTAAAACTACAGGTTTGCAATGTAATACATTGTATAAGTCATATTGGTGCCCGATTAACAAACCAATAAAATACATGTTTCATACATTATAAATTTCACGGACTACATTTGATACAGCACACTGTACTAAGAAGACAACAGTCAGGGGTTCAGTCCATAGTTATTGAGTATGGTATTGATGCTAACTATGTGATAACCTCTGTCTACAGGCCGACTGGACACTGATATCTACAATGTAGATGACTGTATGAGGCTGGCCAAGCAGTGTCGGCTAGGAAAGCTCATCGACGAACTGGAGAAGAGGCTGAAGACAGTATACGACTTTGGTAAGTGCCGTCATCATTGGCTTTGACAGTCTTGAGCTAAAAAAACTACAGCAAGAATTCTGTTCCACGTGTCAATAGATGTAGATCCTGTCACAGCAAATTGAGAACATCTTGTTCAGCTTTTCAGCCATCTTGTGACGGAAAAGATTGTCAATGGTTGTTTCTGCTAGACTTACTGAAAATTGCAAAATATAATGTACTTGACCAATATCATATTGATCAGTTGAGTCTACCTAGCCTCCACCAGGCCTTTCTACAGGAATACGGATTGTAGAATTTGGCAAAAAAGAGTAAAATTGGCCAAGGGAGTCCGGCCGTGGGGAGGTAGTTTTGTAACTGCATGGCCAGTCAAACCTACAAGGCGGCCAAACTCCCCTGGCAAATATTCTCCTATACACTGTATATAGCCAGCGTAGTTAGTCTGGTAGAGACTAGAGTTTACCAGTCTTGTTCTTCCCTTTTTCCAGTGTCCACCAAGCCAGGCACCCACGTCACCATGATCAGTGTGGAGCATGAAGGCCTGTATAACCAGGACCTGTGTGAAGACTTCGGCAGACTTGCAGAAAGCTGCATGCCTCCAGAGCTGGGCAACTGGGTATTTTTTCATATATTTAATCCATAGGCAAATGTCACAGCACGTTACACTGATTTTCAGGCAGCTTGGCTGATTTTTGAAAGTCAACAATTATACAGACAAAGTATATATACAATACATAAACATTCACCCAATATCAAATGATACATAGAATTGGAAAGTCAATTACACAATCAAGTAAAATGTTGTAAAATATCCCAGAATTATATTATATACTTTGGATAGAATGGTCAAAATGCCAAATGTGTTTAGATGTTCTTGATCAGAACAGCATAGCATGGTCACCATAAACAGACAGCCTTTGCTGAGCTGGGTGCTACTACTGTCAATCAATTCTGGACAACAGAAGAGAGGTTGCTGGTTGAGTAAGACAGTTGGTGGCATATCAGAGTGTTTGAACTATATTGTGAAATTGTACAGTACTGCCTGAACATAGCTTGTTACCTGGGGTGGTTGGTTGACCAGATTACTGTACTTTGGTTTCATTCCCCTCCCATCCTTCCATGATTGCCACACATGTTTGCTCAGAAACTGGACATTCTTTTGCAGGTCACCTCCGGAGTTTTACCCTTCTTCTGCAGTCCTGAAGATGAGGACAAAACTGCGTACGATGACGTCTGCTTTGAGGTAGAATCCCACATGTTCTATTGTCACAAGGTACGGGTTCCAACAAACTTCTTTCCTTGTTTTGAACACTTCATATAATTATGTTTTACGTATACTTAAAAGACTTGGGAGTATTCATAACTGTTAGCAACAGTAAATTAGGTAATTTATGGAATGACTTGTTCCATACAATCTTTGTACATTTAATTTCAAGAGTTGTTTGAAGCTTTCTAGTGATGATGCCCCAACTGTGCTTGGTGGCAATGAGTTCCACTCTACAATAGTTCCTGGGAAATATGAGTTTTTGAACACCTCAATTTTTGGTTGATAACTCTGATATTTGAAAGCATTAGTGTTTCTTGTTCTTTTCTGGGCTGGTATATCAGATATTGTGTACTTAGTGGTTGGTACATCCACCAGTTTGTTAGTCATTTTGTACATCATGCATAGTCTGGACATTTTTCGTCTGTCTTCCAGTGACACCCAATGTAGGTTTCTTTTCATTTCCGTGACACTAGCACCCCTTTGATAGTTGTTTGTGCAGAATCTTGCAGCTTGGTTCTGTATGCTTTCCATTTTATCTTTGTCTTTCTTTGCTATTACTAGTAGAAGAATACAGTCTTAGCAGAATACTATTTAAGCTTCAGTTTTATTACAGCATCTGACCCACAGTTATGTGATGACTGTACCATTTCTCTTTTTTGTTCCAGGTCTTTCTATGTGGTCGCAGTGACTACTTCAAGGCCCTGCTGATCGACCATTTCAGTGAGAGACCGAAGGAGGACTCAGAGTCAGAGGCTCCCATCCCGGTAGTGGAGCTGCACGACGTCAGCGCGTATGTCTTCAGCAGGGTGCTGTACTACATCTATCAGGACAGCACCGAGGTGAGGAAATTATAACTAGAAAGGCCGAAATTTGCTTTGGAGCATATGAAGCGGATGGCTTCACCACATTTTACAACATGGCAGGGAAAGAATTCAAGGAGAAACACAAAAAACAATTCTTACATTGATATAACTATGGTATGAACTAATGAAGGGACAACAGTTGGATAGCTATCCCCTACATTATTGATTAGGATTTTTAATTGCATAATGTAAACTGTTGATTTTCAAGATAAAAGAAGCGTTTATGCCGCATTCCAGTGCTGGAGCAGGAAAGCTTGACATACATGTACCTACCAAAACACTTCAATGCAGTTCATACCGTCAATATGGCTTCACCAATCCTTCCTGTTGCCTAAAGAACCACTAGGTTCAGAAGAGGATTGATCTCTCTCTCTCACATTTACCTGCAGATTTCCCCAGACCATGTGTTTGAGGTGTTACGAGTGGCGGACATGTACCTGTTACCCGGCCTGAAGAGACAGTGTGCCTACGTCATCAGTCGAAAACAACGTCATCCCCATCCTCAAATAGAGACATTTAATTAATAATTACTTATTCATCAATTGTCTTGTACATTTACCTGCAGATATCCCCAGACCATGTGTTTGAGGTGTTACGAGTGGCGGACATGTACCTGTTACCAGGCCTGAAGAGACAGTGTGCCAACGTCATCAGTCAGCATCTGGATGAGAACAACGTCATCCCCGTCCTCCGAGCGTCAAGGCTGTTTGAGCTGCCGCGACTTGAGGATCAGTGCACAGAGTACATGGCCAAGGTGGTGGATAAGGTATGGGAGACAAAATAACTAGTGTTGGCAAGCCTGGGATATAATACCCTAAGGCCACACCAATTTAATTTGTTGGTTCTCAGATTTGCCTCTTCATTTTTTTCTGATTTTGTTCTGAATCAACTCAAATATGCTCATATTTTGCCCCGAACAGTTGAGGAAAGTCCTTTTCTTACTAGTTGTTACATCTAACAATGCAGTGGTTTGATTAAAAGTTTAAAATTCATTGCTTAAATATTAACCCAGCCTTTTGTGTTGACTTCATGGCTCCTATTGTAGCATTTGGGGCTATAATAGGATGCCTAGACCTATTTTTATTTATCTATTTTTTTTCCCTGTTGCTTCATATTTTTTCCAAAAACCAACAAATTAAATTGGTGGGCCTTAGACAAATTTAATGAGTCATAATTCTAATTCACACACGTCTTCCAATCTACAGTTCTAGTAGTCAATATTGATCTGTATTTCCCTCCCAGCTGGTTGAGATGGAGGAGTTTGCAGACCTGGTGCGTGAGGACGCGTCGCAAGTGGAGGCCCGGCAGGAGACCGACTCCATCCCGGTGGTGGACGACATTCGCTACCACATCACCAGCAACGTGCAGACCTACAGCGCGCTCGACGAGGCAAACCAGAAACTGGCCGCGCTCGACTGGCTGCTGGACAGGCTGGGGTTGGAAGGGTAAACAGGGCTCGAAATTAAAGGTGCCCAAATAGAACCACTAAAATTTAGGCTGAGACAACTAAAAAGACACTTTGGGACAATTTTGGGTGAAGGGTACATCGGTGAAGGTTAGACATCCAGGTAATAAGATACACCAAAAAACAGTTACTCAAGCAACTGGATATAATTTTGAAAACGTTGGAAGGGTAGAGAACTGTGGTCACCCTGTGGGAAATGTCATTTGTGTTGTGGTTGAGTCTGATACTACAGGTTTAAACTTTTATTTCCCACACAAACATCAGTGGCTCCTGGATAGGCTGGGGTTGGAAGGGTACGTTGGTGAAGGTTAGACATCCAGGTAATAAGATACGCCAAAAAACAGTTATTCAAACAACTGGATATGATTTTGGAAACGGTCAGACGTTTCACCCTCAATGGGGGGGGGGGGCTATGGGCAGATTGGCATGGAATTCTAGGCTGACAGAATACACACAAAATAGCAAAAAAATAGAGTATGTTGTCTACTTCTGTGCCAGTATGGATTCTGGAAGTACATAGCCAGTACCTGCTGTAGCAACAATAGTCTTTCACTTAGTAATAATGCTTACTTGCAGTAAACAATATATTACTGCAAGTGTGCTGCCAATGACTTTAGACAACATGATTGTATAAAATGTTTGAATATGTAATATTTATGTGGAATAGAAATAATTGTTGTGCGGAATTAGATGCATCTTTGCCTTGTAAAGACTGGAATGTTACTGATAGTACAATATAACATGTATATTATGCAGGTTAAGAGAAATGGTTTTAACAAAGTTATAAGACTGAAAAAAATATAATTGTAGAAAATAATAAATAATTATAACATTTCTTTGTATCATATGAAGGGTCACTTGTTAATATTATAAAGTATTATAATTATAATGTGGTGAGAGTTATAAGATTATATTCAACATGCATCAACAGTAATAAGATTGGAAAAGTATAACACACTCATGGATACTGAAACATTCATATTGAATGTAGAAAATTATAGTTGACGTTGTTGCTTTTCATATTCAATTTCTCTTGCTTTCATTTGGTACATAAATTTAGCAGTATTACCTTATTGATACGTGGTGTGCATACTTTATGAAATATTGACAATCTTTTTATATATTTTACTATATGCCAATATGAATGACATGTTACACTTTTGTACTGTTCAATTTTTATTGAATTGCCAACTTCACATCATGTACTTAGGCCACACCAATTTAATTTCTTGGTTAACAGATTTTTCTAGAAAAATAATGGAGCGGGCGGGCGAAAAAAAAAAAAACAGGTCTAGGCATCCTATTATGGCCCAAAATGGTACGATAGGAGCCATGAAGTCAACACACCAGGCTGGTTCAAAATTTAAACAATGAATTTTGAACTTTTAATGATACCATTGCATTGAAAGATGGAAGAACTGTAACAACTAGGTTGAAAAGGTCTGTTTTCAACTGTTCAGGGCAAAATATGAGCATTTTGCAGTTGATTCTGAATTTTTATTTTTATTCGTAAATCAGAAAAAAATGAAGGGGGCGAATCCGTTAACCAAGAAATTAAATTGGTGTGGCCTTAGAAAAATTAAATGTAAATACCCGGTAGTCTGTTACTTCTAGTTCCTTCAATGTGTTGTCTACTAAAATAGATAATTCAGATAAAAGATGTAATGTTTGTTTATTATATGAGAAAAGGTGTTGAATATGGAACAGAAATTTGTGTTGGTGAACTTGGTAGTTGTGTGACCATTTTGAGACACAAGAAAGAAAATTCAAGTCAAGCATATTAGAAATAAAAACACAAAGCAAGTTTTTCTTCAACAGCCAAGTATATTTTGCCAAGCACTT
>NW_017802380.1:58042-65776 GCF_001625305.1 Branchiostoma belcheri | reverse complement strand
GTTGAAAAGGTCTGTTTTCAACTGTTCAGGGCAAAATATGAGCATTTTGCAGTTGATTCTGGATTTTTATTTTTATTTGCAAATCAGAAAAAAATGAAGCGGTGAATCCGTTAACCAAGAAATTAAATTGGTGTGGCCTTATATATATATATATATATATATTTGGCGCTTTCAAATCCTTCATTTTCTGCAAAAGGTTGGAATCTGTATTTCTTTGTCATTTGTCTCATGAATAGTGTGATACGAAATTCTTATTCTTGTGTTTTTATTCACCATATTGCCATAATTGACACAATTGCCGGTAGGTGATAGCCTTATAGCCATATGTACATGTAGACAATAGAAACCCAATACTGGTGGGTTATAGTCATGTATACAATGTGTATTGTGTACAGAAATTTGGGCGCATGTACCGTCATAGAGCTTCATCCTCTACCAGTAAAGAGCATGTGTGTAGCCTCCTGTGCAGGCTCCGGGGCAGGTGGGAATTTTAATACTGTAACAGCGTTTTGAAGAGCGTGGGCGGTGATTGTAGGATGGCCTGCTATTAAAATAACATGTTAAGAACTCTTCAACATGCTGTATCAAAATTCCCACCCGCCTCGGAGCCTGCACAGGAGGCTAGGTTGGTGGACTGATTGACACATTGCTGAACAATTTCTTGTGAAACTTAATACTATAACGGCATGGTATACCATGTATACTTGCTATATACTTCCTTGAAACAGAACCTACTGCCCATCAGGTACTTCAAGCTGCTATATTCTTAAAGTACTTTTGTAGGTTTCTGAATGCTCATTGTATCCTTATTTCAACATCAGAACAAGTATGCATTGTCTTCAAAGTTGTATCAATTAAAGGCAACCTGTCAGGCTGCAATTAAAGGAGGATCTAGAAGGCTGTACAAGCCTTTGACTTAAATTCTATTTGTTACGGTACCGGTGATGGCAGAGTTCGTTTTATTAGATGCTAATGAGTGATGTTGACTTTTGGTATATAAATGCAAAAGTACTGGGAAAATTAAAGACATCAGCATTCCCCTGGGAATGCAACAGGGTTTCTATGTGTGTGCTAAGTTTTGTGCTATACCAGTATACATAAGTCAGTACTAGCTACATCAGGTTGCCCAGACACTGAGTAAAGAGATTCTTTTTACACAACCAAGTCCTTTATTCAGCCGACGATTCGGTGACCGTCTGTCACCTTCCTCAGGGCAGTTCTGACTGGTTTCCCTGTAATCATCCATATGTGTATATATGTAAATATGGTACATTTGGGAATGCATCTGTAGCAGCGACACCTGTGTTGCAATGCAGTGTGAACCAGTCAGACTTGCCCTGAGCCGGGAAGGTGACAGACGGTCACCGAAACGACGGCTGAATAAAAGACTTGGTACTCAGTACTAGCTATACTAGTAATCATGTCGATCGTGAGTGGCTTGCTGCCCACCGTCAGCTGCCTATGGAGCCTACATACGCTGCTAGTCGTGGCTGTGGCCGTCCTCGCTGCAGCGGCGTGGAAGAGACGCCGGTCATCAGCTAGCCTGCCGCCGGGACCCAGGGGACTGCCCCTGGTCGGCAACATGTTCAGCATGAGCAAAGTCAGTCTAACCTAGCCTCTACCAGGCTCATTTGCAGGCTGAATCAAGAGTAGAAATCGGCCTAAAAGGGGGATATACTAGTAATTGACCAGAGGAATTGGCTGACCAGAGATGGTCCAGGCAAACTGGACCCTCTATCAGTCTATGGCCGGCAAACTCCTCTGGCCAATTATATCCCCCGATTTCTACTATTCATTCAGCCTGTAAAGGAGTCTGGGGGAGACTAAGTCTATGCGAACTATGTCTATGTTTTTTTTACCTAAGTAAAGTGAAGGTTTAAGCAAGGACGTTCTTAAATTACCCGAAGTAACTTAATTTGGCTTGTACATAATTGTATTTAGAACAATAGGACTGTATTCCGAAGTGAGAAACTTATGCATACATGCATGTCGATTCATGAATCCTGCTTTGTGGGCACATGAATATTCATGATTTACAAACTCAGCCGTTTATTTACTGGTAACTTAAATTTTGTTGTCTTAAAACAAGGAGGTTAAAAAGAGATCTCTTTTTTAACCTCCTTGCTTAAAACAACATGAATCCACTCAGAAAACAAAGTCCAGAACAAAGTTGAACTAGCTACCCCGACAATACTCACTAAACCTTAGACGTGAGACTACAACATTTATGTCTTCGAAGAGAACTCTTCCATGTCTTTTATAGTGGTAGACATTTAGTTCCGTTCAAGGAGGTTTAAAAAGACTTTGGTTCCGTCAAGGAGGTTTAAAATTTGGTTCCGTTGATATATATTCGCAGATTCAGCTACGACATGCAAATATCATTGCCGTGGAAAGAGTATGTGTTTCCTGGCCACTAGGACATCCCAATATAGTGTTCTAAGAAGTACAGAGACTGTACTGTCGCCATATATTGTCTTTTAGAAAAAACTATTCTTCTTTTAACTTCCCAAAACCCACTAATTTTGGAAAAGGTGGGACATTACGTCTTCCATGGTCTAAAAAAGAGAAGTCAAACCCCTTAGACATAGTTTTAGACATAGCTATAGCTCTAAACTACCTTTTATCGTGTAAATTTTTGTTATTACCTCCGGGGGAGGAGACATCCTTCCGCGGAAGGGTTTTGTGAGAGATTTAGATTTTCATGTTCGCAGCTGTTTCTCGCGTTTGGGTGGACGGATTCTTTTGAGACTCGGTATATGTTTTGCTATTGGGCTGCGGATGATGCTACGTTTTTTTTTTTTTTTTATTGTATATGTGTTTTCGGGCGTGAAAATGTTGCCTTTTGGTGGCCCCAAAACACCCCTTTGAGCATGAAAGTGGTCGCGACCGTTGACCTTTGACGTGTTTAAGTTATTCTCGGTCTGGTCCACGTATATGACCCCTCACACAGAGGGGTGTCCGGTCTCGAAAAATTCTCTGTTAAAACCCTATATAAAAATATACAATAAAAAGCCCGGAGGTATAAAATCTCAGATTTTACTTGTTTTATACTACGTTTCATAATACTTACATTGTTCTCTTTTATGTTTGTAATCTGCAATCAGTCCCCCGGGCATGAATTTGCAATAAACTTCATTATATATAACGTTATCTTCCGACAGTTCCGTGGATATCTACTAGTTCGCAGATTCAGCAACGACATGCCGTTGAAACAGATGTCAATCTGAACAGTTTATGAATAGCAATGACACTGTGTGTGTTTCTTGGCCACTAGGATGTCCCAGTGGTTTTCCAAGAGTGGTCTAAGAAGTACGGGGACGTCTTCACGGTGTACACGTTCAGCCAGCCGAGGGTTGTCCTGAACGGTTTCGGCGCCATTCGCGAGGCCCTGGTCACGCATGCCGAGGTGTTCTCCAGCCGGCCTCCCGTCCCTGTCCTGGGGTCGCCGGACCAGAGCGCAAAAGGTATTTTAGAAACAGGTTATCTGTATCGATATAGCCGGTATAACCGCCCTTCGGCGTAACACACCAGCTTCGCAGGCACGCGGCGCGGTGGCAGCTAGCTATATCACACCGAACGACTTGTTACACTCAATCTTTGCACATTTGATTGCAAGAGTTGTTTAAAGCTTTCTAGTGATGATGCCCCAACTGTGCCTGGTGGCAACAAGTTCCAGTCTACGATAGTTCTGGGGAAATACGAGTTTTACAGGTTAACCACAGAACCCAAGGCACAGATAAGATCGATGGCCAGTCAGTCGACATAAAACAAAAGGGTCATTTCCATACATTCTCTACCGCGCCATTAATCTATGGAACACCCTGCCACCCAGTATCAAAACACTGACCAGTCTGCATCAATTCAAAAATGCCATCCACCGGTTGTACATGAGCTAAGTTGTATATATTATATTAAGTTAAGTCATTATCGTTTTGTTTAACCTGTATATAATTTGTGATGATTATGTATGTTTTTTTCTCTTTTATTTTGTTGTCAGTATGTTCATATGTTTATATGTTTTAAACCCTGGAAGACTAGTCGTCTTAGACTGAAGGGTATCGAAATAAACGAAACGAAAGACATTTGCGAGACGCGTGGACGCACACGTGAATAATTGTGCCCTTATCTTGCCATGACTATGCATATTAGGCTAATATGTATGGAAATGACCCTTTTCCTTTACGCAAATTATGATGAACTGTTTCTTCAATTTCTGGGAGCAAAAATATTTTGAGAAACATATATTTATCTTTATGAAATAAAGACTGAACTTTAACTTCCAACACTAGATATAGAATTGGGACTTACCCCAAATTTTCGGTTGACTCCATCAACCTTGTTCACGGAATGGCCCCGTCTACTCCTGGAACGTGACCGTAGTAGCGGGTCATACGTGCCAGATAACTTGTGTCGCCCCTCGTCTCTGTTCAGGATAGGTCTGTGAGCTCTTATGTACACTGTAGACTTTCATGCTAAGATATATTTATCTTATTTTTTTGTTTAAGGCTTGGTCTTTGAACCGTACACTCCTCGATTCAAAGAGCACAAGAAGTTCACCATGTCCGCGCTTCGAGACTTCGGGGTCGGCAAGAGGAGCATGGAAGGGAAGATTCTAGAAGAAGCACGGGCACTCAGCGATGTCATCTCAAAGAAAGGAGACCAGGCCTTCTGTATCTCCGAGCTGTTGAAGAACGCAGGCTGCAATGTCATCTCCTCCGTCGTCTTCGGCTCTCGCTACGAGTACGATGACCCAAAGGGGAAAGAGCTTCTACTGGTGGTCCAAAAAACGTTCGCTATCAAGCGCCATCATATGCTGCCCTTTATATTCCCGGCATCCAAAGTCATTCCTAGTTTGAGGAAGGCTTCCGAAGGGTTTCTCGACAACCAGCTGAAGCTGAGGGAACACATCCGAGAGGAGATAGTCAGACACAAGGAAACTTTTGACCCGAATGACGTCAGGGACTTTTTGGACGCGTTTCTCCTGGAAGCTAAACAGCGAGAGGGCGACGAGAATTCCACCTTCACTGAAGAGCAACTTGTTGAGGTAAGTAAATAGCCTCTACCAGGCTTCGGAAGGCGACTGGAAAGAGTAGAAATCGGCCAAATAGAGAGATAACATGCCAAGGGAATTGGTCCGCTGGAGAGTACATTTTACCCGAACTGTTCTCTCCAGCAGGCCAGCAACTCCCCCGGCATGCTATCTCTCTATTTGGCCGATTTCTACTCTTTCCAGCCGCCTACTCTTTCGTCAGAGCCTTTCTGCACAACTCTCTAGTGTCACTGACGAAAGGTAGTGGATACTACCTGCGTCTGACCGTTTACAAAATCATATCCAGTTGTTTTGAGTCACTGATGAGTTTTATATTGTTTCTTTTCCGAAGCTTGTCCGGCAGCTGTTCCTGGCAGGGACCGACACCACAGCGAACACCTTACACTGGGCCGTGCTGTTCATGGTGCTGCACCCGGACGTACAGCGGAAAGTACAGCGGGAGATAGACGGCGTGGTGGGGCCTGACCAGGAACCCTCCATGGAACATCGCAGCCAGGTAAGGCCACACCGACTTAATTTCATGGATGACATCCGCGCGCGCATTGATTTTCGCCTGTTCTAAAAAAAAAAAAGATCACGTCTACCGAGGCTCTGACCTGGCTCTAGGCCTGAGTAGTTAGCGACAATACGGAGCCGGTGGTAACTCTGGAGGACGGCATCCAGGCCACCGGAGCTCCACGACTCCGCAAAAAGCCAGCATGTGCCGGTTTGTCGTATACGTCGCTATGTACTAATCAAGTCGGTGCGGCCTAAAGTCCCTATCACACACCCACAAATATGGACTCCCGAACACTGGCCGAACTCCCTCCTGGCCATTGTTAGGGGTGGGTCGGGCTTACGTCGGCAGGTATTCAGCTACGGGGTACAGTTAACACGTAGTAATAGTTGTGTTATCTCCAAGCAGTGGGCGGACGATGGATACAGACGGCCAACATTAAGTCCCCCGCCAAACCGAATCTATTTGGTAGTAGTAGTGAGGCTTTCTTAAGGATAGCCTGGTATCCAGTCTGATCGTGGTCGGGGCCGAAAGAGCTCTGTCCCGCCCGCCTCACATAGGTTTCCCGGTGTGTATTTCACAAGAGATTAATTAGCCCTCCACGTGTTGGGGGGAAACCAAATCCCCAAGCATACTGTCTCTGATTAGCGTAACACTCCTACCGGGACGGTCTGTTGCACTGGGCGAGGGAAGCTATTGGAGCCCCCGAAGACACAACCTGCCTGAACACCCCAATACCCCCAATCACGATCAGACTGGATACCAGGCTATCTTAAGGACAGACAGTCTTGTAAGTGACCTTGTTGATGGTGAGTTGTGTCACTAATTATTTAAAAAGAAAAGTTGTAAAGCGAACGTATGACCGATGTTGACATGTTTAAGTGAAGTTTAAAAGTTTCCTTTTTTTTTGGCACAGATGCCCTACACTGAGGCCACCTTGAGTGAAGTAAGCAGGATGGCAGCAACCGCTCCAATGGCAACTAGGCACTTCACCACCGGTGACGTGTTCTTCAGAGGTTACCACATTCCCAAGGTAGGTCAGGATCACCCCCATCAAACTTCTTTCAAGCCGTACCCGGAAATTCAAGCCGTACCCGCTCAAAAATTCTGGCCGTACCCGGAAATTCGTGCCGTACCCGCGAAAATTTCAAGCCGTACCCTTTAATTCGTGCCGTACCCGCTCAAAAATTCTGGCCGTACCCGGTAATTCGTGCCGTACCCGCTCAAAAATTCTGGCCGTACCCGGAAATTTGTGCCGTACCCGCGAAAAGTTCAAGCCGTACCCGGTAATTCGTGCCGTACCCTGTACTTTTTCGCCTTTCGGCAGATAGGTGGCCAGGAATATTTACCAGAGCATAGGCTATATGAGGTTGTGTATCGTTGCCGTACAGGGTATTTAGGCACGACTTCCGAGTGACTACGCACCGGGGCTGAGCGATATCCGCCATTGGGTACGGCGACTAAAGTACAGGGTACGGCACGAATTACCGGGTACGGCTTGAAATTTTCGCGGGTACGGCGCGAATTTCCGGGTACGGCCAGAATTTTTGAGCGGGTACGGCTTGAAAGTAGTTTGATGGGGGTGAGGATGTATAACATTAGATAGTTGTTCTCAAATCTCTGTTTGCGTAACAAGAGTCTCTAATACTCAGTGTCTTACCAACCTGATGAAACTATTCACAGATCTTATCCTATGTTTCTCTCAGGCCACAGGGGTTGAGGTGAACCTCTGGTCGGTGCTGTATGACCCGCAGGTCTGGCCCGAGCCGCACAAGTTTGACCCGACCCGCTTTCTGGACCACTCCGGCAACTTCGCCAGGAGGGAGGAACTGATCGTGTTTTCTATGGGTGAGTAGTAGCCTCTACCAGGCTGCATCAATTGTTAGATATGGTTGTGCCTGTAATACAAACGGACGCGTCAACGATCCTTGCTACATGGGCATATACTTGTTCTTTTATTGGTGAAAACATTTTTTACATCCATATTGGGAGAGTTTGGAGCATTTCAGTAAAAAATGAGGCAAAATGCCATGGAGTGGTATATCAGCACCAAGGAGAGGGCATTATCCCGTGCGTTACCCCCTAGGAACCTCGTGCCTTTCGCGCTCGCTGGTCCCTCAAACAGTGGGAAGACCCCCCCCCCCAAGCAAAATCCTGGCTACGGGCATGTTGAAAGAAAGCGTACGGT
>NW_017802380.1:36522-57256 GCF_001625305.1 Branchiostoma belcheri | reverse complement strand
TTTTTTGTGTTGGATCTTAAGTTTTAACTTTAAACATGTAATTCAAGCTTATTACACCGATCACATCGCTAGTAAAAGAAATGAAGTTACTTAAAGGACAAATGTTTATTTAGCGGTTGTATACAGCGCGTATATGTGATCTTAAAAATGTATTCCATTTTGATTTAATGCAATTTAAGTACACCAATTTGAAGTAAATCAATCATGTAGGTCATATATGTTTTTCAGTCATTGGAAGTTTTGGTAAAGGCTAATGATAAAGTTTGGTATATTTGGGGTATATTGGCTATATATTTACGTAATGTTAAGGTAACTGTTATACTTAATAAAATGTAATCTTTCAAAGTTACAACTGTCGAACTTTCCATTCTAATATTGATATCATTGCATGAAGCACATTGCAACATCCTAGTGTTTCAAGTCAGAGGGGGTTGCTTGAACCACATCTTTGATAAAATAACCAATCTATACATGGAAATTAAAAACAATAATTTAGATTTATCACAACCCGTTTTGAACCATCCATCATCCATGGATGGCGTTTTTTCCTATCACAGGAAATAATAGATAAAATAGAGCTATATCATGGGGGTTGTTTGAGACACCTCTTTGACAAAATAGCCGATCTATACATGAAAATTAAAAACAATAATTTAGATTCATCCAAGGATGGTGCACAGGCAATAATAGATAATATAGAGCTATCTAACTATCATTTAGTCATCATTTGTGTAGCTCTCCATACGTTAACCCATTAGAGGAATCTTGGCGTAGATGTAAGCCGGCCCCTGATTGGACGGTAGGTTGACTTGCTGGATCCAGGTTGGCCAGACGTTTCCCTTGTAGCCAATCATAGCAAAGTTACCTGAAAGAAGATTTTTAAAAAGTAAGTACAGTGACGCACTAACATACGGGGGGCGCTACAGACTTCATAGCACATTTGACGTTTGTTTAGTCATGTGTGCAAATAATTTGGTCATTTTAGACTGATGAAGGCTGTAAGGATGACCAGATATTCTATAGGGGTTTGTGAGTTTTGTTCTGTTTAATCGCAGTATATTTATCGGCAACTACAGTGTGATCGGCAACCTAGATATACCGGTGAACGCCTTTGACGAATTTGCATGGTTGTAGCATAAATCCTAAAATAAATGTCAATTTGCATCTAATTATGTTTACTGAAGGAAAACATATTTGTTTTTGCTACGTTTCCTCTTACTTCTTCCGTTCCAAAACACTGACCTCTGACCAGCTGTGCAAAGGTAAACATTATGCGTTTGCTTTGCAAATGTTACCTTTCATATTAAAAATAAAACAGCACATATGCGGAAGACTCACCTCTGTAGTCGGTTTTGACTGGCTCCTGTGCTCCGATCTCCTTCAGCGCTTTTAGACACTCATCAGCTTTTGAACTTGACTCATCACGTACCGCCACCAACACGATGGAACTATACGCAGTAAGGATAAAACGTGAGAAAATAGTATGAATGCAGACAGCAAAAAGACGCTTAAGGCTAGTAAAACCCTCGGTTTTCTGAGGAGAAATCTGAAAGCCTGCCCAAAAAGGATTCGAGAAATCGCGTATTTCACTTTGGTCCGACCTATCGTCGAGTTTGCCAGTCCCGTATGGGATCCTCACATAGTAAAGGACATAAACAGGCTAGAACAGGTGCAGCGGAGGGCCGCCCGCTGGGTTAGCCAACGCTTCAGACGCACCTCCAGCGTAAACAACATGCTGGAAGAGCTCAAGTGGATCCCACTTCGGGAGCGGCGTAGGTTGGCTAGACTTACAACGTTCTACAAGTATCACACCGGTGCACTGTGCATTAACATGCAAACAAGACCCACCCCCAATGTCCAGACAAGGGCCACTAGACAGTCACACTCTGCTGCCTACAGAGTGCCCCAAAGTAGGACCTCCTACAGACAGAACTCCTTCTTCCCGCGGACGATTCCTGACTGGAACACTCTGGACGCAGATATTGCCCTCTCCTCCTCTCTGGAGGAGTTTAGGGGCAAGCTGTGAAACCTGACCTCCTCGGCATGCACCCACCACCATAGGAAGCAGAATCTTCAAACTGCTGAAGGCGGCTTCCTCAACAGAAAGAAGAAAGACGCACACGGCAAAAACACCTAGACACACAAACACACACTCACTCACACACACACTCACACACACACACGCACACACACACATATACATAAACACACACATACATAAAAACACACACACACACACACACACACACACACATATACACATACATAAACACACACACACACACACACACACATACACACCAACACACACACACACACACACACACACACACACACACACACCAACACACGCCAATGTAGGATATATGCGTCCTTAACAGCACAGAAAATTTGGAGTATCATGCCTTACTTTACGGGAATGTCGTTCCGTATGAAGTTTGCCATGTCCAGATCAGCCTCTTCATGTCCGTAAGTGTCGAACGTCATTTTTCTGCTGACGTCACCAGACCGAGCGTCCACACTGATGACCATAAAACCCCGAAAATAGCGGTCATACCGGCCGCCATCTATCTGTAGAGAGAAAAGGGTGGACAGTGGCGACAATATAGAATATTAATGAAAAATGAATGAAAGACCTTTATTGTACGTCTGTGCTCTAACAAGCTAAGTACAGGTCATGAATAGACAAGGAAAAGGATACAGCAATGATACTTAAACTATACATACTAACGTGATCTACTATTTACATTGTTCGACTTCTTCTCGCTTCTTGACGCAGTTATAGATTGATTATTTAAGAAAATACTACAAATAATCGTGAATTAGGTGTTAGAAGTAAATGGCCAGTTTTCCTGAGGAAGACCAAAGCATCATCGGTTGAATATTTGGTGACTGTACTTCACCTGACTCGGAACGAATATTAAAACATTTTATACATGCATACATACATACTTGCATGTTTACAAAGTGCCTTTAAAGATTAAAAAATAGTATAAAGGTTGACAAAGTTATACATGTACCTCTATAAATGGTATGTGGCCTGATTGCATCTCTGACCAACCAGCGGACAGGATAGTAACTTCTAGGAAGCGCAAAGAGTCGTCGCTGACGATTGGTCCCTGCATAGACAGACATTGTTGCATGCACACTTTTACCAGAAAAGTAAAAAAAAGTTGATAAGAAAATGAAAATAAAATATTTTCGTTAGGTTGGTAGAGTATAGTATTTTAGGGTTTTCCTTTTTCAACTCAGCCACGTTTGGGATTGTGTTCTCGACGCGAAAGGGCCACCTTCATCGGCTACATATACTCACGAAAAGCAGAACTCCAATCAGAAGCTCTGAGGAAGGTGTCTGATAGGCGTCGAAACGTAAGCACTTTAGGTAAGAGGCAATATTGGCTGTATCGAAGAAAACCCCTATATCTTTTACAGAGAGTTATGAAACTTACAGGTGCCCCACAGCCTGTACAGTTGTTGGCGATGCTCTGGTAGCTCGGCATGGGGACAGTCTCTGTGGGCGTCAGGCTGTACTTAGGATAAGTGGCCGCCGTACAGTTGCTGACCTGTGTCACGGAAATGAAAAGAAACCTACAGTTGGTGTCACTGGAAAACAGACGATAATTTACAAAATGACCTAGTCTAATAAACTGGTGGATGTCCCAACTACTAAGTACCTAATACCAGCCCAGAAAAGAACAAGAAATAGCCATGTCTTCAAGTACCAGACCTATCAACCAAGGATTAAGGTGTTCAAAAATTCATTCTTTCCTAGAACTATTGCAGAGTGGAACTCGCTGTCACCAAGTACAGTAGGGGCATTGTATAGCATTAGATAGCTTTAAACAATGTTTAGAGCTAGATGTTCAAGGGTTAGGTGTAATAAGTCGTTCGGTGTGATGTAGCCATGTAGTGATACAGGTACAGACCTCGTCACCTGTCATGGTGGCCGAGATGACGACCCTCTCACAGCCCATGTGTGAGCAGTAGCTGTGGCCATCCCGGTTGAAGTGAGACCGAATCTTCAGGAACAGCAACCTGTGAATAGAAGAAATGGTTTAAAGGTTTCAAAGGTTTAGAATTCTGATTACATATGTATTGTATATAAAAAATTATCCCTGTACGACACACTATATAAACAACTGTCAAAAATGCCCCAACTTGCTGTCGTTAACCTGTTGTACGACATATGTGTTAATCTACAAACATATGTTGGAAAGCTAAGCAAAATCAACGTTTTCTGGCTCCCTGTTTTTGTTACAAATGGCCTTCTTAGAGTTCGCATTCAAACATCTGCTGGGATTTTAGCATGTTTGTTTTTATTCCGTTATGGATCTTACCCTGTGCTTTCTTCAAAATAGAAGACGTGTCCGTCTCCATGCTCCACGGCGTGTAAGGACGACACAGGGTGGATCTCCTCGTCGTGCGTGATGGCGTACGGAAACCGGCGCTCCAACTGGTACATCAGACGGAACAACGTCCCGGGAGGGTAGCAGATTCCCAGCCGGAGCCAGTCACCACTGCAGTGTTAGTAAATTTTGTCGTGTTAGCAACATTGTAGTCTGTGTAACGCAAAATCTGCTGTCGGCGGCTTTAGTGGCCCCTGTTGGGCGGCCGGCAACCATAAAGCGATTTAATTAGGCCAGCAACATTGATCATTGCCTAATACTTCACTTGTACGTAAAACACATCACTGTCACAGTGGTGTTGGAAACTTTTGTGGCGTGAGCAACACAAACCATAGTCTAATAGTTGACTGTCAAAGTAAGTAGTTACGATTGAAATGAGATGATCACTTGGACTCCAGGAAGAATAGTGTAAAGGTACAAAGCGCGAGTGGAGATCCAAATAAACCATTAAACAAACAAACAAGCAAGCAAACAAACAAACAAACTGACTTGTAGGTCGAACGTATCAAGCAAAATTCTCTCGATATTGAGCAAATTTTTGATATCTTTATCATAATAAGTTAAGCTGAGGATTAGCTATAAAGATATCATTCGCAAGTTTTTAAAAATATTTTGAATTCCTAAAACAAGCTGTGGTTACATGTGTCCTAATTTTTGGCCATATATTGAGATAAAACCACATAATATGAAATACACAAAAACGTAGCGATGAAACCAAGGAGGTTAAATACATTTAAACTCCATGATGAAACCAAACGTGTTACCTGTCGAAGTTGATCGGGTAAATCCTGAGACTCTCCGGGGCCCGGCCGTCCCAGTGGACAGTGTAGGACTTCTCTAGCATCACCACGGGCTGGTACTGCTGGTGCGAGGCGGCGCCGTACTTCAGAGGACCCGTAAACGTCATGGGCCGGTCAGGGTACTCGTCTCGGACCATGGACATCACTAAGGTGTTGGGCCATTGGGCCAGGATGAACAACTGAGAGGATTGGAAAATGCAGGAGTTGTTAATCTCCAAGCAGATCATACTGTGGCAAAGCAGTATCCATTGGCCATAGGAGTGTCCATAGTGTATCTGTAATGTATCTGTCTGTATCTGTATCTGTATCTGTATCTGTATAGCCGATGTATCTATGGCGAAGTATACCAGTCAAAAGCTGTACATACAATTTACCCGGATGTCTAAAATTCACCAACGTAACGGAAAATATCGTGCAACAACATATTCAGCACCAAGGAAAGCACCCGTTCCAAGTTCTTATCCTATCTAACCCTTGAACGTCTAACTCTAAACATTGTTTAAAGCTATCCAATGATAATGCCGCTACTGTACTTAGTGACAGTGAGTTCCACTCTGCGATAGTTCTAGGAAGGAATGTAGAACTGCCGTACCTACCTGTGCATTCTCTCCAAGCGGAGGTTGTGGGGGAATGATCGTTAGCTTTTTATATATGGCCGTTTTTTTTGTCTCTACCCCGACCACCGTCGGTGGCCGGTGACCTTCTCTGTCTAATGGATACTGTCTTGCCACCGAAAGGGATCTGCTTGGAGATTACATCCCTTTCCTGCGATAGTTCTAGGACAGAATGTGGAACTGCCGTACCAACCTGTGCATACTTCCCGCTGCAGACGTAAGCGCGCCAGTCCGGCCTCTCCACACATCCGGGGTTCCTGGTGAGGTGGTTCTCCCGCCCGACCACGTACGTGTCGGGGTATCCCGTGATGCTCCCGTCCCAGTCATGCACGATGTTGGTCTTGTCGCCGTCCCTGTCATCCGTCGCGAACCCCGGCAGTCCCCTCTCACCGACAAACACGCGGCTTTGTACCTAGTGAAGTAAAATGATAATAATAAACAACGATGTTGGTCTTGTCGCCGTCCCTGTCATCCGTCGCGAACCCCGGCAGTCCCCTCTCGCCTACAAACACGCGGACTTTGTACCTAGTGAAGTAAAATGATAATAAAGGGTTAATGCACTGCCCCGAGTTGTATATGGTGTCATAACTGCATGAGCAGCTGCCATAACCACCGAATAAACCACCGTGTGAGCGAAGCGAACGAGGTGGTTTATGAGGTGGTTATGGCAGCTGCCCATGCAGTTATGACACCATATACAACGAGGAAAAGGCAGTGCATTAAAATTATTATCATATAGCCTATCCAAACTGTCAATCAACACAATTCCTGTTTGAAATACAACAGCTTTAATATATATACATAACATAAAATATACATTCGAATATATTATACGCTTTAAAACAAATATGGATAATTTCATTTAATGCAAATTGTAGTTTAAATGAAGCTAAACAAAAAAGTTTATTGGACAGAAAAATGCTACAAAGGTTTACAGAAAGAGTCGCATGCCCCTATACCCTATAACATAATGGTATCAGCCATAACACGACATGTGCTGTTATTCCGCCATAACACCACATGTGCTGTTATCGGGAAATAACAGCACGGGTATCCGGGCCTCTGATTGGTCCACGCCGTCCGGCTATATGATAATAAAGGGTTAATGCACTGCCCCGAGTTGTATATGGTGTCATAACTGCATGAGCAGCTGCCATAACCACCGAATAAACCACCGTGTGAGCGAAGCGAACGAGGTGGTTTATGAGGTGGTTATGGCAGCTGCCCATGCAGTTATGACACCATATACAACGAGGAAAAGGCAGTGCATTAAAATTATTATCATATAGCCTATCCAAACTGCCAATCACCACAATTCCTGTTTGAAATACAACAGCTTTAATATATATACATACATAAATATACATTCGAATATATTATACGCTTTAAAACAAATATGGATAATTTCATTTAATGCAAATTGTAGTTTAAATGAAGCTAAACAAAAAAGTTTATTGGACAGAAAAATGCTACAAAGGTTTACAGAAAGAGTCGCATGCCCCTATACCCTATAACATAATGGTATCAGCCATAACACGACATGTGTTGTTATTCCGCCATAACACCACATGTGCTGTTATCGGGAAATAACAGCACGGGTATCCGGGCCTCTGATTGGTCCACGCCGTCCGGCTATATGATAATAATAAATAACGATGTTGGTCTTGTCGCCGTCCCTGTCGTCCGTCGCGAACCCAGGCAGTCCCCTCTCACCTACAAACACGCGGCTTTGTACCTAGTGAAGAACATAAGTCACAGTCCCAGTCCCAGAATTTGACCATAAATTACACTGCTTTCATCATGTTCCCGACTTACAGTATTATGCATCTGATTATGTAAACCTCAACCTAACTACTCACATCCTCCCAAATCATAGAAATTTATTCGTCTGTTCTTGAGTTATCACTATTTGTTATCCATTCATTGTCAATACTTTATTTTCATGTTACATGTACTTGCAGGTAGCCTACGGGCAAGAACTTGCAATAAACTTTCTATCATCTTTTATTTTTTTTTCACAAAAATGCCTCTTCATTTTAAAACAATTTGCTAGAGGGCCAAATCAATAATTCTCTCAAACCCTGAAGCAACAGCAAGCTAGCGATAAGAACTATTTTATGTCCTTACGTCTTCGAACCTGGCCTTGGTGACGTTGTTCCTGGGTGAGTTCTGCCAGGTGTTGTTACGGTGGAAGCCGATGGCGCTGCTCCATCTGTCGTACTGCGGCGCCTGCGCGTACTTCTTAAACGTGCAGCTCTCGGCCAGGATTGGGCCGTCGTACACGTCAAGGCCCCGCATAGGGAAGGCTCTGGAAAAAATACAAGCGTCCGGAATTCCATCATCCATTTTTAGATAAAGTATTTGTAGACCAGCTCATTCTCTAGATCTTCAATTGAACTCAACCACTGTTCTCAACATTTCTGGGATCGTTTATTTAACAACTTGTCAGTAAAAAGAGTAGTTCTAATCTTGAAAGTTCATCTGTGTTGGTAGAAGTCATTAAAAACCCAGATTGAACTGTAATTGCCAACACAAAAAAATGTGTGTGAGTCCAATTTTTGTGTGTCGGCAATTACAGTTCAATCTTGTTTCATAAAGAGTAGCTCTAAACTAATGACTAGACAAATGTTTAAACGTGCAGCTCTCCGCCAGGATCGGGCCGTCGTACACGTCAAGACCGCGCATCGGGAAGGCTCTTGGGGAGGAAACACACATTTACTTTACACAACTTTCCTCACTTAACTCAACTGAAAATGAATATTGTCTGTCCTGTATTTGTCCTCGGCGTTGGCGGCGGCATATAACAAGGTTGAAAAACTTGAATGTGCCGTCACCATGTGTTGTAATGAATTGTTGAGATGAAAGAAAACCACAACTTTCCGGCATTCCATCATCCAAATCTCTAATAAGCTACTTGTAGACAATGTCGTCCTCTTCAATCGGAATTAACCACTGACATTGTAAACTGCGTTTCAACTCTACAAATAAGCTCTCCAATTACTCACGTCACGTGCCTGTGAGGTCACGTGACGTGATTGGTCATGCGAACCTGATGAAGGCCGAACCTTGCTTGTTGTGTTAAAGCGCTGTTAAGCTTTTTATTATGTCATTCAGTAAGGCATATGATACCTAACGTCAGCATCAGTGTTATAAAGAGACTCACGTGAACTGCGGCAGGCTCCTCTCGGCGTGTCTGACGCCGCAAATGCCCCAGACCCGCGCACCCTCGGCGCTGCCCACGATCGCCCCGACAATCGAGAGGGGCTAATCACGAGTTTCGGTATTTCTTCTAATAACAAATATAGAGCTAGACTCACGCGAACTGCGGCAGGCTCCTCTCGGCGTGTTTGACGCCGCCCATTCCCCAGACCCGCGCACCCGCCGCGCTCCCGACGTTCTCGCTCTCCCCGATGAAGATGCTGTTCCACACCTGCTGGCTCGACCCCTCGTCGTTCGGAAACGTGCCTTCACTTGTGCATAGAACGGACAAACCACATCAGCAACTGATTGATTTATGAAATAAGTTAAAACTGTAATTTCCAACCAACACGAGAAATTCGACTTCCCGAATTTTCGACTGTACAGCTCCAGTCTTTGTATTGGATTTGAAAATGATAAAGGCGTTGGCTTCTTTTAAAATAAGACGAAAAAAGTATAAACATTCACTTTTTTATGGCAATATATTTAATGTCTACCTTACCTTGCCATGGTCAGTCCTACTCCGTTGTCCACGAAACTATACAAAACAACATAAGAAATTCGTTAGAAATTAGAAATATGATTTGAGTTGCTAGCTGTAACTCGATGAAACTCGGCAGAGATAAAGTGATATGACATGGGGTAAGAGGAACTACAATATTTGCAAAGCAAATGCATAATGTTTACCTTCGCATATGGTCTGCTCTGCCTTCTTACTCAAACAAATTCATATGCTAGTATTGGTCAGACAAGAGTCTAAATCCCTCCTGCTATAATATAAATTGCAACATGATGGAACCTAACAATAGTTACCATGGCAACAGACGCCTGGTTCAGGTCATTGACATTATTTGGAGAAGAAGAAGAAGAAACTGAGCAAAAACAATATGTTTTCCTTTCGGTAAACATAATGAAGAGATCTACGTACGCGCATCTGTCGAACCAGATGTCCCCTCCCCGGACCCAGGCCCCCTCTAGCCAGTTCTTGAAGGCGATAAGCCCCTCTATCATGGCCGGGACCCGCGGCTGCCGGAGGTCGGCGTTCTGGTGAGGCTTGTACCTGGGAACGACAACGCTGAATGAAGAGCTTTATTGTGCACAAATAGTCACATACCCACCGGGTTAAGTACAGGCCACAGCAAAAGGATAGAATACAGATAATGTCACATACATACATTGTCAAGTAACTACAACTTGGTAAATTCGGCATCTTCTCGTATGAACAGATATGTTTCATAATCGAAGGTTTATCTAAGTTCATTAGAAATATAAATTTGTCTGTGCTGCTTAGACGTGTCAAGGAGGGTATAAGGGAATATGAAGTAGGGAAACATTGTCAAACCGTGATGTTCAACCCATTCATTACGTCACACGTCAGGTCACGTGACCTGCGAAATGGGTCAATCTTCCTGTAGAAGACCAGAGGATCAAGTCGAAAATCTGTTGACCATGAGTCCACGCTGAAATTTCCATCGTTTTTTGTTTAAGTCAAACGATAAACCCATTCTTTATTTCAGTTGTGTTACGTGTAAGATATATAACGTTATATATATATATGACTGTTATATGCATCTGTCCGTACCGTCCATATGATCTTGCCAGGTATTCCTGCGGGTTACTCTCGGTTGGTAGACTGTACTTAACCCCATCATCTATCATTAGACCGTGCTGTGAAACAAAAAACAACATTGCTAGCTAAGAAACAGATCTAGAACAACATCAAAAACAAACAGAAGCAAACAAACAAACAACCAAACAAGCAAACAAACAAACAAGCAATAAGATCTACCTGCAATCTAATCTAAGTCTTGAAGATTTCCTCTATCTTTTTAAAGCAACTGGAGATGAATTCACATGTTATGTGGGGAGAAAATTGAAGACTTAGCAAGGCCAAAACGGCTTGAAACATCATGTTGTGTTGGAGATCCTAGATTGCTACCCACCATGCCGTTAGAGTGGACCCTGTTGTTGAAGAACCTCCCGAGCGGAGTTCTCTCGGACTCGTACATCGGCGCGGAGCCGTCTGACAGGCCGGTCGGCTTCCGGTGGAAGATGTACCAGATTCCGCCGTGCTGTAAGGATATGTCAGAATGTTAAGCCTCTGTCACACATCCAAGACCTTTATACGACTTTGGATCCCGACCACTCCCCAACCAATGTCACGTTGGCTTGGTAATAGCTTGGATTCTGTATTATTCAAGCTCCAGTCCGCTTCTCTGATTGCGTCCAAGCAAAATGAGATTTTTTTTCAACATGTACATATGTATAGTTTGTTGGCGTAGATGACTTTTGTTGATTAGTTGGCAACCTCCATGACCACCTCCAAACCACAGACGACTAACTCCCGACCATAGTCTGAAAAGGTCTGGAGGCCATGGTCGATGCAGGGTGTATGGGTATCGTCACAGATGATATTGCTACCAACACGTATGAACAGCGCATCCCGGCCCTTTTCACGAAATAAATCAAGGCATTTTTTCTCCCTTACGTTTTGCCGTATCTGAATAAGGAAAACTGTTAACTACACAAGGAAAAAATGCGAATTAACTGCAAGAAACAGAAACATCTGAGGCTCACCAGTGACCCTGCAGCGGCGTTGTTTGTCAGCACGTTGTTAGGATGAGCGATCCAGAACGTCGAAACTGCCCTGTAGATGACGAAAAGCAGTGGGCGCTACTTGAAACATCTGACGGGTTTCAAAATATGTCCAGTTGCTTGAGTAACAATTTCCTCGTCTTATCATGGAAGTTCATTTGTGTTGGTCGTCATCATAGTATTATAAGATGCTAAACGTTACCCCAACACAAAGGTAAAAGATATCAAATGAAGGCCACAGTAGTACGTTCGTCTCATTTTATCTCTTGCACCTTTGTGTTGGAATTAAGTTTAGCATCGTTCTATAAATTCCTTGAGTATCTCGTTACCTGGATGTCCAACGTTTATCGACGTGTCACTCGAAGTCAGCTACAACATCGGAAATCTTTCTCAATGAGCTGGTATAACTTACTGACAGTCCTTGTAGGGCTGCGGCACGTAATCCCCGTAGACCGCGTCCCTCATGCCCCGGCACATGCTGTCGTCCCTGTCGGTGGGAAGCAGCGTGCCAGCCCGCGTCACCAGGCCCAGGTTACGGTCCAGAACGTTCCGCTGCTCCACGCCGTCCTCCAGGAAGAAGCAGTGACCGAGGGTGTCGTACCCTACCGTGTCCTGAACCTACAGAGATGAGGAGGCAATTTTTGGTTAAATCTAACAAATATCTGTATTATTGTTCTGGCATATACACACATCAGCGTGCGTAGTCCGGTGGTTAGCGACCCTGCCTCTGGACCGAGAGGTTGGGGGTTCGATCCCAGATGTTGTCGCTCAATCACCCGACATTCACACTACTGTAAAGTGTCGCAGTCTTTAGGACGGGCCGTGGTACACTGTTCATTGTGATCGTCGAAAAGACCTAGGGGAATTTCCCCGGTACAATGTCGGTGGGAAGTAGTGTGCCCGCCCGCGTCACCAGCCCCAGGTTACGGTCCAGAATGTTCCGCTGCTCCACGCCGTCCTCCAGGAAGAAGCAGTGGCCAAGTGTGTCGTACCCAACTGTGTCCTGAACCTACAGAGATGGGGTGACACTCTTTGGTTGAATCTAATTTATAACGTGCATCGATGTATTATCGTTCCCAGCATATATACACTGTAACTGTTATGCACCAAATATATTCAGTGAAAATAAGTTTGCGGGGTCAATTCTGTTTGATCTTCAAGTGTGTCAAAAAATGCCTGAACGATTTTGTTGTCGTGAACGTTTATGTACCTGCCATACGCTGCAACAAACTACAAAATAGTCGAGAGCCATAAAGTATCACTATTCTGTATCTGTATTGGTATAGCCGGTATAACCGACCTTCCGCGTAACACATCAGCTTTGCAGGCACGCGGCACGGCAGCAGCTAGCTATATCACACCAAACGACTTGGTACACTCAATCTTTGCACATTTAATTACAGGAGATGTTTAAATCGTTCTAGTGATTTACGGCCTACGATTATTTATTTATCATACTAACCAGCAGCCCGTTGGTCCCATGTATGGTCACACAGCGGGAGAAGCAGTGGTGAATGGACAGCTCTCGGACGTACGTTGGGCGGCTGTAGCCTCCCAGTTCGTCCACGTCTCCGGCCATGTGGAAGTGGACAGGGTAGCTGCCCACCACCTGCTGTCCCATGCGGGTAAACTCCGCGCTGGACAAGTGCACGTTCTTGAACCCTCTCAGTATCTACATATTTTTACCGTAAATAAAACAACTTTTAGTTCTTCGCGGTAGTTTGCTCTGTTCCTATGACACCAACTGTAAAATTACAAGAGCCACATTCGTGGATCCTTCTAGGGACTGTAAAAAGTTGATGAAAACTATATGTATCTCTGAATAAAGAGCCTCTTTACGAAATTAAGTATATGTATATGTGTGTGTGTGTGTGTGTGTGCGCGCGCGCGCGCGTGTGTGTTTGAGTGTGTGTGTGAGTGTGTGTGTGTGTGTGTGTGTGTGTGTGTGTGTGTGTGTGTGTGTATGTGTGTGTGTGTGTGTGTGCGTGTGTGTATTTCTATTTTGACAATGTTTGTCTACTTACCTTTAGATGTCCTCCGTAAGTATCGTAGTCAAAGAACTGACAGAAGTTGTCTCCATAACAGCTGTCCTCTACCTCCCCCCGGAACCTGACGTTCCTGGTCAGCAGGCCCACCTCCCCTCGCATGTCCACCTCGTCTGAAACCTCCCCGAAGTGCGTGTACCTGGCTTTCCCTGAAAAGTCCATACAGTCCCAAAAAGTCCAAACCATTTCGAATTCCTTCACCAGTCCATACTCCTGTATATCAATTCTATCCAGTAAGACTGCTCTAGGACATTCTTGTTTACTAGTACCTGAGGCCCATAGTTAGGCATTTTGCAAAGCGTTGCCTGGGTTTTCTTTGTTTTGTATATAAGTCGATGTTCTGCCACATTGTACAAATCAGTGCAATTATAAGTAAGCTTGTTGTAACACTAACAGGAATGTTTTTTTTCACGAGGTATTAAACTGGCCATTTATATCAGGGCACTGCAACCATCCCTTGGCTAAGACGGGGGGCGCCACAGACTTTCTAGAACATCTGATCCACTGCTGAGTCATGTGTGTTCTCTGCATAACGTGACGTCACAGAAGCAGTGGATTGCCCACTCATTGACAAAGATATGAGTTGTACAGTCGAAAACTTGGGCAACTCAAGTTTCATGTGTTGGATATTACAGTTTAAAGTTGCTTTCTAAAGTGAGGTCTCGTAAGTAACACTGACAGGACTGTTTACCGTTGATTTTGACCTGGTGGGCGGAGCACTCCGGGCACGGCAGCAGCTGAAACTCCTCCGCCTGCTCCATGTCGTAGTCAGTACTGGCCAACACGATGTGGTCCCCGGGCTGCCAGGAAGTGACGTCGTCTCTCAGGTTGATGACGTAGGCTCCCGCATTTCCGTTTACCAAAAATGTGCATCGAGCCTGTCCTAGGAACCACAAAAAGTTCATTGAAGATTTACATATTCCGAGTGTAAAAAGTCAGAACATTGTTTTAGAAAAAACAACGTTTCAAAACTAGAAAGGTAACTTTTGCAAAGCAAATTCATAATGTTTACCTTCGCATATGGTCTGCTCTGTTAACTCTTACTCAAACACATTCACATATATGGTCAGGCAGGAGTCTAAATCCCTTTTGCTATAAAATTGCAACATTATGTAACCCAACACTAGTTACAATGGTGACAGATGTCTGGTTCAGGTCATTGACCTTATTGGTTTGGAGAAGAAGAAGAAGAGGAAACAGCAAAAACAATATGTTTTCCTTCGGTAAACATAAATGATCCAATCAGTTCAAAAAGATGGCAAATCAGCACCAAGGAGAGGGAAGTCTTACCTCCAACCCACTCGCTAGTGACGCCGACTTCGAAGGCGCCGAAGACGCTGTGGAACCTCGCTGATACTGCAGCCGTGCCGGTAATGTTTGTGTCTAAAACGTTAGGAAAACGCCAAAAAAGTTTTAAGATCCTTTCCTACTGGAAATCAGGTCACGTATTTGTGAAATCATCAGCACGAGAGAGATAATTGCAACTTCAACCCGTGACGTTTCATTGTAAGTTAAAAATGGCACGTATTGTAACAGTTAGGTGCTGTGAAAACGAACGTATTCTTCTTACCAACATATGCGATCCTCTGTTCAACAGCGGCGCTTGGGTCTCCCTTGACTCCAACAAACGCCCACGGGTCCCTAAAATACCGAAAAAATGCACTTAAATATCGATGGAATGGGCTGTGTGATATGAGGAAACTCTCACGTGTTGAAGAAAGTAGAAAGCCGAAAATCTGAAGAAATGCCACGTACCTATATCCGAGTGAATCCACTTCAACACTTCCTAACTCCCTAATCTTGCTCTTAGCGGAGTCCTCTAGCCATCGGGACGCTTCGTCGTTTGCCGCCAGGGCCACGATTCTTCCCGAGGGGATTCGCTCGATAAAGTCCGCCAACCGTCGGCTCTCCTCTTCGCTCTCATAAGTGTCGAAATCCGCGAGGTCCACCACGGAACCCGATGTTTCGTCAATGGCGCGAACGTTGACGCCTCGTGTCCATCTGTTGTACGAGTCGTAGTAGTACGTTCCCTGCAAGAACAAGGGTCAAGCGTTACAAAAGAAAAAGCGAAGGCCCTCCGTCACTGCAAATGTCTCCAAATCTCACGAAAATAATTTCTCAGGTTGGTAGAACATAGGTAATGGGGACTTTCTTTTGTGATGTCTCTCGCATGCTTAGCCACGTTTGGATTGTGTTCTCGCCGCAAAAGCGCCACCTACATCGGCTACATAGCGGTGAGAAGCAGCACTTCAGTTAGAAGCTCTGAGGAAGGTGTCTACCAGACTTCGGAAGGTAAGCAGATGAGAGACACTACTAGTTGTGTAAAAGAAAATCCTGAATCCAGCATCCTGTCTACAGATCTGTCTCAACGTTTGTAATAGTAAAAATTATACGTACCCTTGGAAGACCACCGGCCGGCACTGTCTGTGCGAGCTGCGTCTTGTGTACATATGGCGTTATAAGATAAGTGTGTAGCTTGAGTGTAATGCCACATTGTCCTTGTTTCTTTTGTCTACTGGTAATAAAAAAATTGCAATAAGTACCCTTGGAAGCCCGCCAGCAGGCACAGTCTGTGCGAGGTGCGTCCAGGACAGCTTCTGTTTCCCGTGGATCTCCAGCGTGCCGCCCGTCGTGACCAGGAACTGTTTGCCGTTCCTCTGCTCGTCCGAGCGCCCGTACAGGGACACCGTGGCCTGGCCCTGGTGTTGTGATATTGAGCAGAGTTAGACAACACCACTCCAACTCTCTGTATTAGCGGCAGAGTACCAAGAGGTCTCGGGTTCGAGTCCTGACATGCCACCGATCTTGTGCCCTTGGGAAAGGCACTTTACACGACTTTCCTTGCTTTGCTCAGGTGAAAATGAGCATTGCATTCTCATGCATGAGTGTTGGTGGTGGTAATATTAATATAAGTTGAAAAAAAATTGAGTGTGCCGTCACCACGTCTTGTGATTAGATGTTGGAATATATAAAAGAAGAAAAAAAAGTTCAAGAGCACATGATCACCTGGTACCGGCATGCCTCGCTCCCGATGTGGAACTCGCCGTCACTTCCCACGGTAATCTCGCGAGATCTCAGGACTATCTCACGGTCAAGGTCAGCAAACACAAGCTTTCCTAGAAGATATCATAGAAATTAGCATAGAATGAACACAGAATAAAACATGTATGGAACAAATCTAGACAAAGCATGGCTAAAAAAATGCAACATGATATAACCCAACACTAGTTAACATGGTGACAGACGTCTGGTTCAGATCATTGACCTTATTGGTTTGGAGAAGAAGAGGAAACAGAGCAAAAACAATGTTTTCCTTCGGTAAACATAAATATTTCGTAAATTGTGATAACCAGACGACTGGCATTGACATTGACGACTTACCGCCATCTTTTATTTCTAAAGAGAGAAAAGTGGCGGACGACTGGAGCAGGTAACTCTGTCCCCGTCCCACAACCACCTGCGCGGTGACGTCATGACCGGGGTTCCAGGGGGTCAAGGTCGGGTCAACATCCGGGCATTCATGTGAGTGGTCATGATGAACTGGAATGGCAAAAAGAATGAGAAAAGTGTACAACTGTAACGTTACATTCAGTAAATCGGTATCTTTTAACACGAGCCAAGTGATAGCCGTTTCATTTCATGAATCGTCAACCCATTTCTCGTTCTTTATATCCAAGGACGTTACTAGGGATGTGGTGGCAAATGTCCTTGGTGCATTCTTCTAGTTTTAAAAATTGGTACAATCAAATCTTAAATGCGCACAAACTCGTTGATAAGTGATAATGCAGGCAATGATATAACGACTGTACTCCGTGTTATTTGCGCAACGTGTTCTTTAGGTTATTGACACCCACAGTGTACAGATACTGCATGATATCGGCGTGCCGTTACTTCACCTAGTGTGATAGCTTATCTACATTAAGCCGTGGAAGCACCTGACACAATTCCCATGCAAAACTGACACATCTTACATAGCTACATGGCAACTTCAAACAATTATGCTATAGGTCCTAGCAACTGACGGCTTGTTATCACAAGTGTCGAAGATTGGAAACATTCTCAAAGAATTAATGCAAATAGAGACACGAAGATATTTTTATTTGATTCCTAGTACAACTTGCACCAAACGTCAGGGGCGTTAATTCAGCACATTCCACAAAGGAACAGTCCTTCACACGTCGCGTTTCCAATCAACGACATTGAACTCTAACCATCTACGACTGACTGCTGTTGAAATGATATTAAGGCGATGAGCTTGAGAGAAAGGCTTTCAGTTTGTCTCAGACTGTTGCATACAGCCGTGCGAAATGAATTTGTCGCCTCGACAATATATAACGTTATCCACACAGGACTCAAAAGTAAGGCGTCTCTTATGGACATTCTAATTATCAACGCTTTTTCATGCCTTCTCACCTCACATGTACACCATATGTAACGTTATTTTTTTTTACCGTAGAAGGAACATTGCAAAGATATACCTGACGTATAATATATATGTGTAAACTGTCAACGTGTCTTATGAACTTGAAATTCTGATTATCGACGCTTTTTTCATGCTTTCTACCATATACACCAGTCAATGCGTAACGTTATTTTTGTCAATGCATACAACATAATTACGAAGGCTGTAGCAAAAATTCACACGTTTTCAAAGTAGCATTCCCTCGGCTGGTTAGTTGAATGTTGCGAGTTCTGCAAAGGTTGTTTGTGGGTGGAGGAATGCGTTGCCAAGGCCGCGTAGCGGACAGAAAACTGGGCCAAGCGCCGGGCACGTAACAAGAGAACAGACTGTGATGACAGAACCAGATGTATATCGTCTCGTCTATATACAGTTCGTGATGCATGCCCACTGAAGTATGTGTGTCGCGATATAACTGCCAAATGCGAAAAGGCCTTACTTACCACCCGTTGGCCGTATGGAAGCCGCGACTGGTAGAAGCAATAGAAAGATGGTGAGATGTTGCCCCGACATTTCCCAACGATGTTCTTCTTCACACAGACTGCCGACGCATACCTGCGACCTCGGTGGCGACTCAAATCCGAACCATATAAAGTATCTGTCCGTAGTAACCGCACGCACTAGCTGTTTAACGTAACGTCACCATGCTATCGGAAGCAGTAAAGGGTACGGAAATACACGCTGTAATAGGCGCTAAGACGTATTTTTAGATCAAAGTTTGCGCACTGTGAGTCCACAACAATATGACGTCCCTGCGCTGGGCAAACACTGAGTGCCTGTCAGGGAGTGGGTCTCATTAAGGATAGCCTCTACCAGGCTTCAGACGCGGCTTGAAAGAGTAGAAATCGGTCAGATAGAGAGATATTACATGTCAGGGGAGTTTGTCCGCAACCGGTACCGAAGTACATTTTCTGGATCGGCAAACTGTACTCCGTTAGCAGACCAACTCCCCTGGTATAGCCTGTACCAGGCACAGCGGATCGCTGGAAAAGTAGTAGAAATTGGCCGAAATAAAGGGAAAGTATACTAGGGGAGTTAGCCGGCCAGAGAGGTTCCAATATGCGACCCTCCGTGGTATGTTATCTGTCTGGTAAATTTCTACTCTTTCCAGCCGCTTCTGAAGCCTGGTAGAGGCTATAGGGCAAGGAGGTTAAAGAGGCATCTTGAACATTGCAGACAAATTGGCAAGTGATGATGAGTGATTTTTGTCAGTGTAGTGTGGGGAGAATGAATCATCGGTATACTCAGCTGTTTCACTGTTGGCAACGGTGCATGATTGAAGGGCGTATTCTTGCTCGACCCATATCTGTAATTAAAAAAAATCTACACTAAAAAGTAATCTACACTGTCAATGGGGCAACACTCAATGAAACCGTGTTTTGACATTCATTGTCAACGCAACCGTTTTTGACTTAGGAAAATTGGCAAAACTGGACACTGCAGTTCACGTCCAACCCGGCAGGTTGCGCTGCTGTAATCCCCAAGCAGATTTCTTATGGGGCGCGGGTAAAGATGCTTTTATGATTATAGTTGGTACATGTACATGTACATGTACATGCAACCAGTTGGTCGCCGTCTACATTTTGTTCCGACAAACTGTACTGTCTAGTGGAATAACTTCCAGGCATGCTATCTCTCTATTTGGCTAATTTCTACCCTTTCCAGCCGCCTCCCGAAGCCTGGTAGAGGCTACTTACCTTCAGCATACTTTGTCAGTTAATTGCAGGTGATTCAATGACAGCCAGACAACAGGAGGATAGCCGGCGTTACCCGATGAAAGACGTCAACGGTGCACACACCAATTCTTCCGCGACAGGGGTCCACTGTAGTGCCCGGAAAAAAAGTGACGAAGGGGTTCCGATGGTTGATGTTTGAGTTTACATTTCTCATAATCTGCTGCAAAATGGGATTAACTACTAACATGGCTGGAAAGTGTAAGAAGTGGCGTGTTTTGGGTGAAAATTGATTTCGGGCCCGAGGCTTACTTCCGGGTGTCCTTCCGCCCTGAGCGCGGTGCTTCGGTTTGACCTAGTTTTGCCTTGTATGCGTTCTGGGGGTGCTGTAGCTATGCCTCGCGCGACGGGCTATTGCGATAATCTCAGTGTTAGGATTTTCTTTATACTTTTCTTAATAATACATAAGGGTTTTCTCTTTCCGACCATATAAGTCATATCGGTGGCTAAAATCTGGGTGATGGGTTTAATTCCACGTGAAAATGGCCAATTTTTGGCATCATTTTTCATCGAAAAATTCTTTTTCCCCCAAAAATTTACTAAAATGTGAGAGGTGAAAGAAATTGAAATTCTTTTGTTCTCGTAGCTAGAGGGATATCCTTCATTTGCAAACAGAGTGTTTTGGCTTAAGAGGTATTTCCTGAAAGAGACGGTCGCTAGAGTTGAGGGTATGCAGAATCGAATTGAGACCCAAAATAAACTGGGGTGTGCCCCCTTAATCCAACCCATCCTGCAAAAATTTGTGGCCGTGAAAGCCGGAGAATTGTTTTTTCCCACTAAAGTGCGTACCCCACGTCCAACCATAGCAAAAATAATTCGGATTTCGCAAGTTTTAAAATATTTATATAATGTCATAAAATGAGTTGATTTGCCCCCCTCCCCAC